>NC_047146.1:15524365-15824365 GCF_009829125.3 Periophthalmus magnuspinnatus
CAGACTTGACGGGTTTGGCGGTGCCCTGCGACTGTCATCTGTCTGGAACATCTGGGCAAAGCAGCTTGTGTGAGTGCGAGTGGATTTTGGTGGATTTCTGTACCTGTCAGTCTGACTCACTGCGGCGTGGAACATATGCCGTCGTCGTACTTTTAAACTCATTAAACTGCATCCTACACAGTGCCGTGCTTGTCTTTCATTCCGAATGGCAAAGAAAGATTTTTGCCTAAATGTGTGGGAGAATCGGATTCCAGCGGCTGTTCAGACAAATCAATCAAACAATAGTGTCATCAATTACGTTTGGGTAGAATACCTTTTTCTGCTTCTTTCGTCTCTGTAGAATAGTAACATGACCATTGTATATAGATATTTCTACCTTTTGGCTATACCACAGTTTTTTCTGTGTAGCTGAGCCCATTTAGTTTTACCCCAGTACAGATGGACAGAGTGCCTGTAAAGTCTCTTTAATTTTTTTTTAATTTAATTACAAAGGCAATTGATAACATATATTAATTTGATTTATTCTGTTGTACTCTGTGGTTTGGCAAGTCTGATTAAGATATCCTGTAATAAACTCTTTAAATTGTAAAGAGACAACACCCTGTGTTGTATAAGCAGCTCTTAAAGTACACATGATACTGCTGTGTACTGTCTGCATAATCATAACACATTTTATCCTCAGAGAATCAGGAGATGAGCTGGTAGCATGCTAGCTGTTATTCGCATTACTGTAACAAAAGTTGTGAAACAGTCTTAGAAACTCACCAAGCAGAATAATTAGGATTGCATAAGGTAAGTGAAGACTAACTTCTGACCACTGCTAACCATTTTTAATAAACTAGTTCTGATTTTTTTTAACATAGTAAAAATTTGTTACAGTGACTTTAATGGGGACTTGAAGCTCTGGAAAAAGTTTCTACAGACTAAGCTAACTGCCACTCAAAAATACTAGTATGTGAGTAAGGGACTCGTCCAGTAAGTAAGGTGCAGTATGTATCTTTATAGTGGCAGGTACACAACCAGCTTGTGAAGTGAAGATGTTATTACCCGAAATGTTCCACAGTATGGCATTAAACGTATCTAACTTGCATTAACTCAGTTACCTGTAAAGCGGCCTGGTTCCCTCCTCTGCTTGTCCCATGGAGACTTTTAAAGATGTGAGATGTTTAAAGCTTAAAATCAAATGTGCATTTAATTATTAGGTAAAATACAAATTCCAGTAATGGACTATTTTATTTTTCTTAAAGGTGCGCTATGTCTCACAGTATCACATTAAACTTCAAAATATATCTCCATGGAGACAAGTAGGTAATGCCACGAGGCAAAGCTGTGACTCAGATCTGTGAAGAAATGACCTGCTCACAGTAACAATGTACGTATGTTTTTCAAGGTATTTCTAACCAATAAACACTTGAATAAAAGTTTGAAGAATTTTAATGTCATACTCTGAAACATTTTAGGCAAAGCACTAACATCTCCATAGAGATGTCCACCCAAAAAGTAACATAGTGCTAGCGATGTGACATTGTGAACTGTTTTGAACGGTTCCTAAACATGATCTGTTGGATCTGAATCTCATTTATTAAAAGAGCCGAATCTTTTTCTTTTCATACTGATTAACACTGAACCAACACAAGAATCAGCTCAGAATAAAATCAGGTGACACAAGTGAGAGATTTCTGCACAAAAAACATACCTCGTATCATATTAGTAGTTTTAAAGTTATTATTGCAGTACATCGTTTTATTTAGATGCTGCATAATTCCAAAGGTAAAACACACTCCCACTCTCAGTTTGAACCATTTTAAACAGATCTGAGCCTTGGGCGATTCTCTCTGTGATTAGTTTGTAGATAAAATTTGTTTTCACTTTGGTTTCTGTCATATAAATGAACAGTAAAAGAGCCAGTCTTTTGAACGACTCTTTGACAGGGACTGATCCAAAAGGTTCCCATAAAAGAGCCGAAAGTCCCATCACTACATACTGCACCTTTAAAACTGAATCCAGGCAGTTGTTTCAGATGCCACAATATTAATTCCAAAAAGCAAAACTGTAGCAAGATAACGTTTGCACAAGAACGTAATTTAATTTTGCAACAACTCGACAGGCATACATACTGAAAGTTATTAAAAAGAATGTAGAGGTCACCGGGGAATGTTCGCGCTCCAACCTCCAGTCAGCATGCGAAATGTAATTAGTCTGATGAGTCCCCCAAGTATCATCAGAGCATCCCCGCGTTTCCTCTAGCTCGCTCTGGCACTTAGCGTAATACCACTCTTTTGGCACCGAGACCAATGTTAACCTCTTTCAATGTCAACCCAAGGCATCAGAGCTGATTCAAGGCCTAATTACACTCCAATGAAATTCGCTCGGCCTACTGTAAGATTAGCCCGTAAACATGCCGCATTAAGCTGCAGTGTGAAAGGAAGATGTCAAAGTCTCCTCACCTCTACCTACTGGCCAAAAATTAAGACAATGGACCATCACAGTTCTCTGATATTGCTATTGTTTTCCACCACATTTAAAACGCGCAAATCCAGTCACATCATGCACACTCTTGTTGCAACAATAATATTTTCTGTGAGAAATTCTGTGATTATTTCCCCTCCAAAAAAAAGCACATAAAATTTTGAAACATGGAATCCCAATGGAAAATGGTCACGTTTGTCCAATTTCGAAGTCCTTTACATCAAGGAATAACTCTCACATTCATACAACAGCGTACGCAGACACTTGGGGTGAGGTGGGTAAAGTGTCTTGCCCAACGATACAAGCAGCATTCACCTGTGGGAACTGGAATTGCACCGCCAACCTGTGGGTCAGTAGATCTGATTGCTCAACCGATGTTGTTTATATCAAGAGCGGGATTTGAACTGCAAACCTTCGGGTCAGTGGCATGTATAACTCACTGTAGGGCATTTAAATTAAAATTACCTACATGGTGCAAACATGTAATTATCATAGAGGGTGATGTTTTATGAAAAATCTAGTAAAAATATGTGAATTATCTAAAAGCTGCAGAAAGAAAAGGCCAAAAATTAAAGAATACTGCGGTACACCTATGACTTAGTCCACTGACCCGAAGGCTGGAGGTTCGAATTCCGCCCTCGACGTAAAAACCCCATTGTTTGAGCGGTCACTGACACACAGGTTGGCGGTGCGATCCCAGTTACCACAAATGAATACTGTTGTGTCCTTGGGCAAGACACTTAACCCGCCTCGCCCCCAGTATCTGCGTACACTGGTGTATGAACGTGTGTGTGAATGTGTGAGTGGTTCCTTTTACTGTCTCGGTGCTTTTTGAGTGCCTTGAAGGTGGAAAAGCGCGATATAAAAATGCGACCATTTACCATTTAAATTTCCTCAGGAGCGAAATGAAAACTCATTGCCGACAAAGCAGGAGGTGGCATCTGTAATCCGAAGCATATGTATTGAATAGGAAGTGTTAATGGGTGGCAACAGAAGAGCTTCATGGCCAATTTTAAACCATAAACTCGGATGATACAGGAATCCTAAGAACATTTGTCATATATCTAAAGTATCCTACATGGTCTGGTTGCATCCTAATTGAGTAAAGCAAAGCATAATCCACAAAAATCCACTGAGGAAAGCTGGAATCTTTTATAAACCATTGCCAATGATTACCAGATGAAAATCCACAAACCACTGTCAAATTCTACATAAGAGCCCTAACTTGAATGAGTATTTAAAGGTGCACTATGTTACTTTTCTGGTGAGGGTCCTATTTGTAGCTACTTGTCTCCATGGAGATTTTATTGCTTTGCCTGAAAAGGAGTAGTGCCACCAGGACAGTTTACTACACTCACAGTAAAAATGCATGGTTTTTAAAGTATAGAACAACATCTGTAGTATAATAAATGCACGATAGTTGTGTTTTGTTACATTCACACATATTTGAGTAACCCTTTATTATTAGTCTGTAGTAGTCCGGTAGTTTTCAAGTTAACAGCTGCATTTTACCTTTTTGTTCAGGTGTATGGAGTTTAAAAACACAGTGGAGCACTTCCTGTATTGCCACATTACATCACAAGGTGGAACAGAGTGTTTTCAGTTTGAGAGCCTAAATATGCAGAACAAAACAAAACTCCAGGTATGTTTTTGATGAGGAAACTGCATTATAACATTGATAAGAAAATAGCGTAATATGGGGCCCTTAAATATCCAAAAATGCTGCATTCTAACCTTACATTGGGAAAACTTCTGCAACTGAAACATCTGGTTAAAAAGTCCTGTGGAATGTTTGTGTTGGATTTGGATTCAAGAAAAGGCATTTATAAAATAGAGGGCATGTCTGCTCTAACCTCTGGTCTATTACCACTAATGGCCCTGTTTTATTGAAACAGTAAAGATAATGACTATATGGAAGATGAAACGCTTTATTCCACATAAAAGCTGAAGCTATCATTGCAGTTTCAAGCAGTGCTTCATTTTGTAAATTCATATTTACAGGAACATTTGTGGACTGGGTGAACAGGCAGGAGGATCGGGCCAAAACAGTTACAGGAACACACAAAAACCCACTCGAACATGTCTGTTATTTAAACAGCAGGGCTCTGTTTCAGGCCTGTAATACAGACATGTCACAAAGTTATAATTTTGATAATCTAGCAAGTAGTGGTTGTTATTGGCTTTAAAATTCTTCCCTTATTCACTTTTAATGTCCATTCTATGATTAATATTTATATTTTGATTTGTTGTATTGCGATTTTAATGTCCTTCTTATTCTGTAAAGCACTTTTGAATCACTCTGTATGAATTGTGCTGTACAAATAAACCTACTTTACCTTGTCTTGATCACTTCTGCTGCTTCTAGAGACAATTTTCAGAACAAAATGTTGCCCTTCATAGTTTATTCAAAGCCTAATTGTTAAACAAATACCCTAAACAGCTACGAGACTGCGACAGGACTGGTTTGTAAACTGTAGCATATTACTTATTAAGGATGAGGGGTCTTCTCCTGTGCAGCCTCATCCACACATCTCCTTAGGGGTCTTCTCTCTCTCACAGCCCATCATTTTACCTTTAAGTACAATTTGCAGTTACTTAAGTCATAAAGCTGAGGCAAAATGGCACATAAAAAAATCTGATATAAATACACAATAACAACATCTAATTGTTACGAAGAAAAAATAAATGAAACAATAATATCACAGGAGGCTGAAAAACATTCTACAGATTCAATGAGTGAATAACTAAACTCTATTAATCTGAAGTGAGAGAAAATAAATTTTGTTACATTAAAAGATAATTATAATTAAAGTGGGACTAAACACCTACGCTCTGCCTCTAAACTGAACAATGTCTGGAGAACTAAAGGGGAGAGTCGATGATTTGTTATCAGAAACACCTGGCTGTAATCAGGGCAGTCCTGCATGATTTAAACAATGTGTTTCATTTGTGCTGCTGACAGGTGCAGGAAGACATATGCCTTTAAATACAAATAAATAAATAAATAAAATGAAAAAAATAAATAAATTAAAATACAAAAAATATAAAAAAATAAAAATATATAAATTAATTAATTTAAATACAATAACAAATACAATTAAAAATAAAAAAATAAATAAACATAGTTAATTAAAAATAGTTAATTAGCTAATAAAATAAATAAATAAATAAAACAATAAAAAATAAATACAAATAAAAAAATATAAATACATATTCTAAACTCTTAAAAATATTCAAAATTGAGCATGTTCTTGTTGCTGTTCTTCTAAAAATTTGCACTGTGCCTAAACAACCCAAAATGTGTTGTCCACAGATGAGGACGCCGGGTCTCAGGAGGTTAAAAACACAGTGGAGCACTCCCTGTATTACCACATGACATCACAAGGTGGAATGGAGTGTTTTCAGTCTGAGAGAAGAACACAGTCTAAATATGTAGGGTTTGTGTGTTAAACATGTGTGAATGATGCAAAACACAACTCCATGTACATATGTTTGTGACGAGGAAACAGCCTTATAATAGAGACCAGAGAATCGCCTAATATGAGTCCTTTAATCTGATTTTGAGGTATGCAAGAAGTGAACAGCAGCATGCATCTTTGCCACACGAGGCATGTATCCAATATCTTTAGTACTATTCTATCACTTAACTACCAGAACGTGCCATCTCTCTGCCGTATTCTCAAAGCATGACTCAACCGGAAGATCCTTATGTTCAAACTGACGCATTTACAGCCGCGATCCGTCACATTTCTCTGTCATTTTTATTTTAAATTCTTCGCTCCGCTTCCTTTACTGTTGTTTCAGGCAGCGGTCTGAACCCTCGCCAGACTGAACCGCGATAAAACGCAAACACAGCCTTACTAAATCCTGCCGTCACTTCTCCTCTCTGGTCTTCCTTTGCACCGCGTCCTGGAAACATCTGTCGCATATGTCTGTCAGCGGGCCTAACATGCTCGGTGTTTAGATGGGATTACGTTCAGTGGTAATTCGGTCACACAAAATATACTGTTTGCTTTTGAAGTGATAGAAGGGTGTTTATGGAGCTTATTTTGGCTTTTTAAAATACTTTAGGTCACTTCGCATTTACATATTTTAGGCAAGGCAAGTTTATTTGTACAGCACAGTTCATACGCAAAATAATTCAATAAGTGCTTTACAGAATAAGAAAGACGTTAAAATCACAATAAAAGCTAATCAAAACGTAAATAATCAAAGTAATAAATGTATGCTAAAAGAGAAAAGTGAAGAATAAAAACCTTTCAGTCATATGCACAACTAAACAGAACTGTTTTGAGCTTGGATTTAAACATTGTGTCAAAGTAGAGTCTTGTCTCACAAAACTGAAACGCTGATTCTCCATGTTTAGTCCTGACTCTGGGCACCAGCAGGAGGCCTGTCCCTGAAGTCCTCAGAGTGTGAGATCGTTCATATGGCACTAACATGTCAGAGATGGTGCCCCATGGAGGGACTTGTTTAGACTTTAGACTTTACTTTATTGTCCCCGGGGGCAGATTTCTTTCCACATACACAGAGCACGTCTGACATACACACAGATAAACACCAAACATCACAGTCACATAAACACATTACAAAAACAGACATTATGCCTGTTGTTTAAGAAGGCAATGGCTGCTGGGATCAGGCTTCTTCCGCACCGTGCCCTCCTGCAGCTGATCGCCCTGTACCTCCGTCCTGAGGGCAGAGGGATTAGATGGTCCTGGAGGGGGTGAGTGGCGTCCTGTATTATGGCGAGTGCGAAGCGTCCGATAGCCCGATTATTTAGATCTGTGACATTGGGTGTGGGGAGTCCTATGATTTTAGCAGCTATGTGTGTTACTTTTATGAGTTTGGTCCGGTTTTTAACAGTACGCATGTTATAGAAGCAGGTGGAACAGTACAGGAGGATGGGCTGAATGATAGATTTATACAACAGTAATAACAGGTGTGGAGAAGCATAGAGTCCTTTGAGTTTTCTTATTACTGATAGTCTTTGTTGATTTCTTTTATGAATGTCTGTGATGTGATGTTCAAATGTAAGTGAGTTGTCAATTGTAACCCCAAGATACTTAAAACTGTCCACTGTCTCTACTGTTTGGTTGTTAATGATGATGGATTGCAGAGCTGCTTTAAAGTTTATTCTCTGAGCCACAGGAGCCAGTGCAGAGACCTGAGCACAGGACACATGTGTGAAGTACTTCCTGGTTCTAGTCAGGACCCAAGCAGCAGTGTTCTGGATGTACTGCAGCTGTTTTAACGCTTTTATCATTTATATGCAGTGTCGGGCATCTTACTTCAAAAATGTAATTAGTTATAGTTACAAGTTACTTCTCCCAAAAAGTAACTGAATTAGTAAGTCAGTTACTTTTTGGGAGAAGTAACTAGTTACTAGGCAAAGTAACTACTCCGCGTTACTTTACTCCACGTTACTTATTATGTTAAAACAATAAAAACACAACAGATGTGAACCTTTAACATTGATTTTACTTTAACAGATTGCAATTATTTTGCATTTGTTTCCAAATAAATTATAGAATTTATCAAAAAAAAACAAAAAAAACAAAAACATTTCATTTGAAGTGCAAATAAATCAACATGCCTCATCTCAAACAAGCCTTTTATCTCTGAGACTCTGATGAAGAGCAGAGTGAAATCAATTAAAAGTAACGTGCCACATTTTATTGTCAGTAACGGTAACGGCGTTACGACGCTGGGAAAAGTAATTAGTTACATTACTCCGTTAGTAACGCTGTTATAGTTTAACGCTGTTACTCCCAACACTGTTTATATGTGCATGTAAAGAAGTCTTCTGTAGCAGCACTTCATATCAATATGAATACTTGGATTCCTGATGCTCTATGCTAGCAACATTGGAGATATATGTAAATGTGATGTATGTAAATGGACTTTTATTGACAATACAACACGTTATAATTAAATGCAGACTTATTTTGACCTCAAGAGATGTATATACAATATATCTGTACTGGGGCAGGAACAATTTTGCTCAAATATGTGGGGAAAAAATCTGGTACAAGGCCTTTAAAGATGCATTAACTAACTTTTCGAGTGTTTGGTGGAGATCTTAAACCTGCCTTGCTTGTTATGTTCCCCAATATGGCATTAACTCAGTGTTTTATCTTATCTTGCATTTATTAAATTACTGATGTTTTTTATTGCTCAAAGTGTTAGCAACAGGTTTGATTGACAGCGTTGCTAAGCTCCCTGCCAAAACTGGGAAAGATTGTTACCTTCAATAGCTTCGCTCCGGATTGGATCTTTGGTTGCTATGGTATAGTCGGAAATCCAAATATGGAACTCGACTACAAATATGCTCCTGTAACCTCTAGCCCAACGCTATGGGTGACGACACAATCCCTTAGTCCACTTCTTTATACAGTATATTGGGATAACACGAAATATTTTTAGAAGTTAAACAAAAGTTACAGAAACGTCCATGTGTACTGTACAATTTGATCACCACAGTTACACAAAGTAGCTACCAAATACATCTTCAGGTATATTTTCTGAGGCCCAAACATCATTACACCACTGCTAAAAGCTCACAATTGCGTTAACATATTTAGAGATGTTGGACACAAGACTCGCTGCTAGACGAGAGAACACTGCGTACCATCCGTCCCTCCAGGTGCTTGTAGTCTATTCTTCAAATGTAACAATAAAGATGCAAACTGGTGCATTTCACAGCATGTGGGCTGGAGGACTGTCTGACTCTGAGACGTGTGATGAGCTACAAATGTCTGTATGCCACGGTGAAATGGTGACGCTGTGCTGTGGGAATACACGTCTCGCACAAATCTACAAAACAACTTATGCTTTAATAAATACGGAATGGAGTAAAATATATAAACTTATCTTATTACTCTTTGTTTCTTGGATGTTAAAGGCGCTGTACCTCATTTTTATTACACTTAAAAAAACAAAACTAGGTCATTTTTAACAGTTCGGAGTAGTGTAAAGTTATTCTCCACTTAGCTTCCGATCATCCTAATAACTCGCATGTTAACAGTGCACTTCCTGATTATCAAACAATTCGATGTAGATACCACTTGACAGGCTTATTTTGACCTAAAGGGAAAAAAAAAAAAAAAAAAAAAAGCTACAAGTGCCCCATTTGGTCTTCTACATACTTTTTTGGATTAGTTGATAGATATATCTGTTAATTTGGTATTCGGTTTCTGAGCAAAATTTGTGTTGCCCCAGTACAGACAATTTGTATAATCAGCTCTTGAGGTCAAAATAAGTCGACTGTGTGCCGTCTGCAGCTAATTAGAAAGTGTTTTTTGGTCAGGAAGTGCACATTAGCATGCTAGTTGCTGTTTTATGTTGATTTATTTATATGACAGGGACATTGCACAATAAATGTATCGCACAGAGCAGATTTTGCTTTAGTGTTAACTGCAAAACGTCCTTCTGGTCTCTTGAGTGTTGTGATAAGTGTCTTGAAACTGAGTAACTGGGATGTTCAGAATGTATAAGGTGTGTACATAGACTGTGTAAAGAAATGGACTAAGTGAGTGTGACATTACTCATGCCTTATTTATTTAGAATGGCTTTTAACACTTTCTTTATTTTAATGGTGTAATGTGCGCTGTTGATTTGTGTGATGTTTATTGTTTTTAATCGTGTTTTTAATGTCGTACAGCACTTTTGGCGGCTTTGGTTGTTGGAAGGTGCTATAGAAATAAAGTTTGATTGATTGATTGATTGATGGTGTTTGGTTTTAGTCAAATGAAGCTCATCGAGGTTAGCGGTTAGAGGGGAGAATTTGGAGCTGCGTTGAATATTAGGAATTCCAACAGCGAGTATCATAGCAACCAAAGAGCCAATCCAGAGCGACGTTGTTGAAGATAAAGGCTTTTCACGTTCGCACCGCTGGTTTAGTAGAGAGCGGGAGTTACGGACACAATAGCAAACTAAAAACGCCAGGATCATGTTGAGCGGGTTAATGTGAACATTTTAAATCCAAAATGACGAGTCTGACAGCAGCAGTTACAGAGAGAGGAGTTTTCTAATGTAAAGTGAATTGGAGCCAGAGTCGATGGAGCCGGAAGCGCAGCCCATGATCACGTCCTATTTGGATCTTGGCGGCTAGCAGGTTAGCTACGTCCATTTCTATATACAGTCTATGGGTATGTGAGGAATAACTTTGTACTGTACATCGATTTTAATATTTAACCTCGTTTAGTTTTACTTTCAAAATTACACTGCTTGTTCTCACTTAACACAACTTGTTTTTTTTAGTCTGGCCCTGACAACCACACCATGACCTGGTTTGACATGAGTTCTGTTGAAGTGTTACTAAATTAAGCTAATATTGGCTAAATCTGTCTTGTTTTTGTGCTGCTTGAACCTTGGATACCAAACGAATGCTCTTTTGAAGATTTTAACAGTATTCTTGTTTTAAAAAATGTCATGCGCACCTTGGATAAGATGTATTTTATTTTTATAACGTGATACAATGTGTGCATATATGGAAAGCGCTACAAAAACATAATACACAGTAGGTCTATTTTCTTTGTACAAGGATATGGACAGGAGGACTTCATAGCTATAAAACAGGCGAAAATTAAAGGATGGTTTTCCCAAAGTTTCAGGTGACATGTGTTGTGGATATTTTAATAGTAAAAACCTTAAAAAATATATAAAATCAACAGAGACGCACAATCGTCAAAGAGCTGTTCTCCCCAGTAGTGTCGTCTCGCCCTCAGCTGACAAATGAAAATGCATATAGTCTATTTATACCGTCAAAACAATCTAGACAAAGTGGCTGGAGGCCGCAAGACGCACAAACAAAAGACACACCTGCACATAACAACAGATGGTGTTGCAAAGGTTAGGTCATAAAAGATCCATAACAATACAAGTAAAGATTTAAGTAAAGAAAGGCATAAAACACGGCACCTATGGAAAGTTACACGGTGTTGCTTTAAACACGTAGGGATGCATGGAAGAGAGTAACTGTTGGTCGAGCATTTGTCCACTGATGGTTGGCGGTTCGCATCCCGCTTTCGACGTAACTATCATTGGTTGAGCGGTCAGATCCATTGACCCACAGGTTGGCGGTGCGATTCCAGCTCCCACAGATGAATGCTGTCGTTGTGTCGTTGGGCAAGACACTTAACGCACCTCGCCCCCCAGTGTCTGTGTACACTGGTGTATGAATGTGTGTGTGAATGGGTGAGTCGTTCCTTGATGTAAAGCGCGATATAAACATGTGACCATTTACCGAGAATAAAAACGACATATAGAAGACCTTAATGGTTCACGATGTACCTTTTTTGTTTGTCTCCATGGAGATTGTTCGCCTTGAATGTTTCTCAGCATGGTATTTCACTTATTGTTCTAACATTTATTAAATTACAAGTGTTTTATTGCCTCAGCTGGTCCATCTCCATAGAGATAGATATAACATTCAAGGTACAGCAGTAACGTCTATGGAAACAGGAGGGTGGCAGAAGATTACTTGGTCGACCTTTAAATGTTCACCAAAAAGTTTAGATACAAAAATACACAGACTTTTGTGAAAAGAACTTGCTTCACTAGTAAGTCGTGCTAATAGACAAGCCCGATAGACTTATTAACTAGCATAAATTAGCCAAAACAGCAATAAGCTAATCTTCAAGTAACATTTAGACACAATTTTGAATTTTGAAGTTAGGCCAAGAGTTTTGAAAATCTTTCGAGATTATCTGTCAGAGATTTTTAGAAGAAGTCAAAGCCGTATGCCCCTGCTGCTAAAATGAATAATTACACGAGTTCCGCTCAAACAAAGGAGAGGATTCAATTTTTCCAAAACAAAAATTAAATCTGAAAGGCTACTATTAAAATGTAATGGCAGTATTTTTGAAGGAAAGTGCCTTGAGTGACATGTACCATCTGCTCAGACTAATGGTATCTTTAATGACAGCAGAGATGGTCATTAAGACAGAAGAAGAGAACGAAATTCGCCCTAAATCTACACGTTGTGACTGCATACCGATTAGACGCTCCAACAACCTTCAAACTGGAACTAGAAGTGTTTTATGGATGACTCTGAGTGACTGTGGGGTGAATGATATAACTTTTTTGTTTATGCTAAAATTTGGAGTCTGTTGGCGTTAAAATGGGAAAAAAAAAAAAAACGTTGTTCGAGATTAGAGATTTTCACATATGGGTTTTTGTTCTCTGCATTTGACGCATCCTTCTGCTGCCATATGTCTCTGTAAAGTGCTGAATCATGAGACAGAAAAGTTTATTAATAGGCTCAAAGCTAGTGCTAACTTATACTAAAAGCGTGAAATATAAAATAACAACCAATTAAAATTAAAATGAACTGAAGGTCCTATATTACTCAAACTTGACTCTTGTGAGCTTTAAGTTGTATTGCAATGATGTTACCTGCTCGAAAACATACCTGGAGTTGTGTTTTGTTTCATTCACATATGTCTGTCTGTATCTCCTTCAAAGCTCATAATGCTCTGTTTTTTCTCGTGCCACAAGATTTAGCGCACAGGCATCCAGACTATTTTTTATAAATAACAAAACACAAAGTAAAAATAAACAAAGTAAGGGTACGTTTTACTGCGAGGTTTAAATTGTCTACCACTCTATTATGCAAAATTGACTTTTTGGAGCTTTCTACCATGTTCCCTCTTCAAAAACATGTCTGAAAAGGTCTTAGATGTTATCCATGCATGTTTGAGTAATTAAGCGATCTCTCCCGGGTGCTATTTGAACCCTCCTTACGTTTAGCTGTAAGATTCTGTCAACCCACAAGCAGATTTTCATAAATATATATAAAAATGATACAAAATAATACACTACAACTTCACAAATCTGATGCAATGTGCAGTAGTCTAATTAGTGGAATGCAAAATTGGAGTTGTGTTTTGTTCCATTCACACATGTTTGAGTAACTTTTTAGTATTAGTCTGGTGTACATCCTCAAAGCTCACAACACTCTGTTCCACCTTGTAATGTCATGAAGTGGTAGTTTTCAAGTTACCATCTACTTTTTACCTTTTGTTAAGTAAAGATTGGAAGTTCCAGGGCTGAGATCATCCAAATGACTCTACTGAAGGTGTACGGAGTTTAAAAACACAGTGGAGCACTTCCTGAATTACCGCATGACATCACAAGGTGGAAGAGAGTGTTTTCTGTTTAAGAGAAAAACTGAGCCTAAATATGTCGGGTTTGTGTGTTAAACGTGCGAGTGAAACAAAACACAACTCCAGGTCTGTTTAGGATGAGGAAACAACATTATAACTTAGATCAGACAATAATATAATTTAAAGTAAAGACTACTCGATCATTTTTTTGTGTGTGTAGATTGCTTGAGTTTGTGGTGTTGTTTTGATATTTTTATGCCTCAAAATAGCATTAGCATTAGTACTGAGACAAAAACATCTCCCTTTCTAAAGACAAGTGTCCTCCGGTGACGTCTTTATGTTGTCTGTGACGTCCACCCACGACTCACTGTCTACTGGACTATCTTTAAATATGTATTAATTGTACTGTGACTTGGCAAAAGAACTTCAACATTTCAATTCAGTGGAAAGTGTTAGGAATCTTAACCAAAGCACAGGATGCATCTGTTTTACATTTACAGGTGTTTTTATTGCTAAGAAATACCTTGAAAAAACATGCACTCTTACTGTGAATGGGCTCACCTTTCCCCAGATACGACCTGTAATTTGGAATGGTAGAGTCAGTTGCTTTTTGTAATGGCGATAGATAAGTTTAATGCCATATTCAAAGTAATGACATCACTTCCTTATCAAAAACAACCATTTATTCACACCACACACGGCAACAGAAAAACGATTCCACCTTATGATGTCATGTGGTGATACAGGAAGTGCTCCACTGTGTTTTTTAAACTCCACACACCTTCACTAGAATCATTTGGATAATTTCAGCCCCAATTTCTACTGACAAAAAGGTAAAAAGTAGTTGTTACTTGAAAACTACCACTTCATGACATCACAAGGTGGAACAGAGCATTTTGAGATTTGGAGACGTAGCCAGACTAATAATAATTACTCAAACATGTGCGAATGAAGCAAAACACAACACCAGGAATGTTTTTGAATGTGTTTTATGAATAACAAGAGAAGTAGTTTGTCTATATTCCACTAATCTAGCCTTTTCACTTCCATTCTTAACTTGCTTGTCTGTTGGAGATGTTATTGCATTGCCTGGAATGTCCCACAGTATGGCATTAAACTGACCAATACCATCTAAAAGCCAATACCAGTGTCACATCTTAAAACAACAAGACAAAAAAAGCAATACTGCAAGCATTTCATTTCAAATTTCCCAAAAACTCCCCAAACCACCCATCTTTTATCTGAAATTCGTGGTGTTCTTCTTTAGAGAACACCTACCATTACCCCTTAGGCAGGACACAAAAGCCCTCAGTGACAGTGGCTCTAGTTAAACCAGAGCTCTGAATGTTCCCAATGCTTCTGTCAGTGTTTTTATTAGCCCGGACCGCCGCAAACAAGAGCCAATTTCCTGCAGGGCGGCTGTCAGCGAGCTGGGCTAAAGATGTCTGAGCACCACTGCGTTTGTGCCGCTACGTTTACGAGCTGTGAATCCCGCGGGGCTCGTGTTTGTTTAAATGTCCCTTTTACGGCCAACGCACATAGGGCTGAAGCCACTGCGGTCGGGAAAAGAAGGAGATACTTGTTAGACTGACACGTTTGTTATAGGAAAAGGCTTGTTAAGGGCTGGAGGTATGAGGACTCCCATGTAGAGAGGAATGGTAAGGAAAGTTGGCTTTGAGATGAGTTTTCTGCTTTGTTTTTTTTTTCTTTACAGTAACTACTTTTTGTGGTTATGAAGGATTCAACTGACAAAAAGATAAAAGAAGTATCGCCCAGTGGATATCATTCATCTAAACTACCAACGCAGTCAAAAAGTTCAGCAGGGAAACTAGACCAAAACAGCTTGAGTGAATCTACTGCACACATTTTAGCCAAAAAAAAAAGAAAAAACATGGATTGCCAATGTGTGTGTTTCTGTAACCTGGTCTGCGAAATGATTTCTCGCGATATTTGAGGGTTCGCAAACTCAAAAGAATCCATCTGGTCAGGCTCCCGCTGTCATGATTGGACCCGAGCCACCAGCGGTTTAGACCAATCACAGGGCAGCACTGTGGTTTGGGAGGAAGTGAAGCGCCCAAGCGAACCAAAACAAACACGGAAACGCCAACGGACAAACTTCAGCCTTTTTTAGTGGAAATATGGGCTGTTTTATTCATGCAGAAAAGTGTTTTTGTGCACTTGTGGACAGGGAAGGTGTCTATAACAAAGATTTTCTCGTTCCGGTGTTGTGACGTTTTGAGCCAATCAGCTTCCGATGTTCCACCTTCTCCCGAGAGCCGTTGCAGATTGATAAACGAAGAACTCACTCTGGCGTCGTAAGATACCACATAATCCTTTCTTTCTCAAGTCCTCATGTTTCTGCAGGTAAGTTCAAATGAAAAACTACTTATTGCAGTTGACTTTATTTCCTGCACAAGAGTCCCATTCTCCACGCCCCCATCCTGTAACTTGATTATATTCTAAATGAGAGCCGGGTCAATTTTAGCAGCGTGTGTAATAAATTAATCGTCCTTTTAAATTGCTTTTGTCTGCAGGGGACTAGCCTTTATCCCTCAAGAAGAGTCAACAAACAGCAGGTAAAACGCGGTCGATTATAAACAAATTATTTATTGAGTTTGACTTCAAGGATTTTTTTCTCGAGGGATGTACAGGAATATATGAGGATAGTGGTGACGCGGTGGGGCTCCGTTCTGATTGGTCAGTAGGGGATTGCGTGACCTTTCACCTGTGGATTAGGTCATGGCTACTGACTACAAACAGACAATTAAAAAATAAAATAAAAGGTAACGAGGCAATAGGTGAATAAATCAAGGTTAGACATGATATTTTTCCACATATTTGTACAAAATTTGTCTTTTCCAGTACAGATATAGTGTAAAAGCAGCTCTTGAGGTCAAAATAAGTCAACTTGTACTCTCTGCATGCAATTATACAGTGTTTTATTGTCCAATTGTCAGGAAGTGTGTATTAGCATGCTAGTTCTTGTTAGATTTACCTCTCAAAATTGTGGACAGTGCTTATAAACTCATCAGAGTATATCATTAGAATGCGCAGAATGCATCAGGTAAGTAAGCAGTAAATTTGGACCAAGCCATTTAAAATGAACTACATTGGTCCCTCGTTTATCGCGGGGGTTATGTTCGAAAAATAACCCTCAATAGGCGAAATCCACAAAGTCGTCAGCTTTATTTTTTACAGTTATTCTATATGTATTGCAGCTGTAAAACCTCTCACCACACACGTTATACACTTTTCTCAGACAGGCATTAACATTTTCTCACATTTCTCTCTTGTTTAAACACTCTTTCTTTCTTTCTTTCTTTATTCTTTATTTGACAGGGACCATGTACAAATTCATTAATCTTACAAAGAAAAGATGATTTGCACCAGATTTAGCTACTGCTACTTTCCATCTGCAGTCCCTGAGCAGGTGAACACACATTAAAAAACACATATCAATTGACAATTACAATATATGACTACCGATCTGCCATACAAATGTCCCCCCCAGTCCAAACTAATATAAAAATCATTATGTGCAGGTTTATACAGTGAGCACAGAGCAGCACCAACTAACTAGACTAATGTGGACACGTTTGATTATTTAAAATGAACTTTTTCAAATTTCTAGTAAAACTATTAAAATCCGTAGACAATTTCAGACTGTCTGGAAGCTGATTCCACTGCCTAATGGTTTGATAAGAAAAAGCCGATTGAGCAAAGGCCGAGGATCTTTTTGGAACTATGCAATTTCGGTTTACGGAGGAACGAGTGAATCGGGTAGTTTGTTCAGAACAAAGAATAGTAAATTTTTTTAATGTAGGTGAAGCTTCATTATTAATAATTTTGAATAATTTTCTTAGATTTGAATACAAAATTAAATTACTGAAACTGAACATTTTATATTTACTTAAGACGTTACAGTGGTGATAATGGAGGGGTTTTTTATCGAGTGCCTTAACTGCCTGATTATAGGTGGATCTGAGAGATTTTAAAGCACACTCATTGGCCTGAGACCAACAGGAGACACAATAGGTCAGGTGTGGAATAATCATGGCATTAAAATATGTAAAAGCGGCCTCTACTGTCAGGCTGTTCCTCATGTGTCTAAGGGGAGAGATGTTGTAGCGGATTGAATTGCGTACTTTTTTTATATGCTTTTTGAAAGACAAAGTCTGGTCCAAATGAACCCCCAGATACTTTGTCTCTGTTACAATGTTTAGTTTTATTCCGTTAACAAAGATGTTAGGCCTGTCTTTAATTCTATTAGTTTTGAAAAAATACATACCAACTGTTTTATTAATATTTAATGTCAGACATGAAGATTGAAGCCAATTATCGATTTTGTCCATAGCTGAGGATAATGTGGTGGCCACTTTCTGCGCATCCCTTCCATGTACGTAGATGACAGCATCATCTGCATACATGATGATGTCTACATCTTTGCACACGTCTGGGAGGTCATTGATATAAAGGCTGAACAACAGGGGCCCCAAAATGGACCCTTGTGGGACCCCTGTTGTGCAGGGCTGCAAAGACGACATTGAATTGTTTATTCTTACATACTGTACCCGGTCAGAGAGGTATGATTTTACCCAATGCAATGCATCACTGGAAAGGTGGTACTGAGAGAGCTTGGACAGGAGGACACGGTGGTTTACTGTGTCAAAGGCCTTTTGTAGGTCTAGAAATACAGCCCCCACCGTGCCCCCCTTGTCCAGGCTAGCTCTAATGCTCTCTGTCAGGTAGCAGCAGGCAGCTTCGGTGGAATGATTGCTGCGAAAGCCAAATTGCATTGGATGCAAGAGATAATTGTTATTTAGATGCTCTGTTAACTGTTCCTTAATTGCTCTTTCCAGGATTTTGGATACTACAGGTAATATACTAATAGGCCTGTAGTTGTTTACCTCACTTTACTCAAATTCAAACCTTCATAGGCGCCTTTGTCGGTGCAGAACATTTCATCGACAGTGTGGGTTTTGTCGAGGAGAAAACTTGCAAACATACAGCACTTCAGAGTCACACTGCAGTCGAACATCTATGTAAATTTGTCTGAACACATTCTGTACTGTACAGGAGACACGGCACAGAGGAGACTGATGGACAATGGTCTACAGTGTATTAGCCAATCAGGACGCAGAAGACAATGCACGTTTATACTCTGTAAAAAAAAAAAAAGCATGTAAAATAGCACAAAAAAAAAAAAATCTGCGAAACAGCGAGACCGTGAAAGGTGAACCGCGATATATTGAGGGGGAACTGTATTGCAGTTGTATGTGTTTTTAAGTAAAAATCAAGTACAGCCCCTTTAATGTCAAAGGTGTATGTCAGTTTCTCCTGGAGGTGAACCGGAAGCAGGAGTCAAGAAGGCCAGGCAGTTTCACAATTCAGTCTCTTTATTCAGCAGATTCAGGCATCAAACGAATGAAACACCAACTGTCTCCTGTTTTTACATCACTACTGTGGCTCCTTATATACTAGTTAACACACGTCATAATTTCCTTAATAATTAGCTAGAAATGTACAGCACGCAGAATGTTATCTGGGTTCAATGAAGACAAGGTGTACAAAAACAAGTATTTTTAGCTGATCTTTCAAAGTATCATCATATGTGGAGGTTCAGGGTACATATACAATCTCATGCCACGTTGGAGCACACGTAAACAGGAGTACAAAGTATGATTCATCATGTTACATTGAATAATAATCTCACATGTACTATGTAACAATGTTATTTCTTTGCTTAGAACACTTCACAGCATGACATTAAACTTATATCCACGGAGAGAGGCATGACACGTTATAGGTTACCAGTTATAGGTCTGATCTGTGGAAGGACGACCCTGCTCAGAGTATGAATGGATTGTTTTCAAGGTATAGTTTTGAGCAATAAAAACACCAACAGTGTCAGAGGTGCCCAAACTCTTTTCACTGAGAGCCACATCTTGAAAAATACTCGACACGGAGGGCCAGTGGTCAATACAGTGGATAATTCAGATGGTGCATTTAACATAGTTTTGACTTCATACTTTAAATCAGGCTTGAAATATTAATATTAGGTCTGTATGGCAATGCAATGTGAAGTTATTTAGGTTATATTGGTAGGATTACTCAAATCCTACCAATATAACCTATAAAAAGTACTGATTATGATCATTTGGGCCAGTTCACCTGAAGGTCTGAGGGCCGCATTTTGCCCCCGGGCCATAGTTTGGACACCCCTGATTTAAGTGATGGATACTTCTAATGCTCTCCCTCAGTCATCCAGGTATGATCCGTAGTTAAAAAAAACACTCAAATCCGTCAACTGGACAAAAAGTTGTTGGAGTGAAGACGTTTCTCTGCTCATCCAATATGTTAAAATACAGTACTGTTCAGCCCTAACTGTTTTTAAATACTAATACGCCTTTGTTCTCACATTCACATCATGAGTACAGTGGGGCAGGCTTACAGCTGCAGCCGCAATAACAGGCCAGGGATTAACGCATCAAACGGGAAGTCCGAACCCGCGAGTCAAATGGAGCGAACACGTGGAAACATTAAAGTCCACACACAGATACCGCTCCGACGTGAAAAAACAACAACTCAGGGCTCATGTTTTTAGAGCACGTTTTATCACGGCTGTAATTCTCTGGCCATGATGTCACTCCTGTTTTGGGTTAGCACAGCACAGTTAGCACGTCCGTCTCAGTCGCTAAATCATTGGCGTTTTAAGGAGGGTTATCTTATCTCCTTTACGGGGTCAACGCAGGCGACTGGAGCAGACTTCATCGCTTTTTACTTATGTTTTAGTTTTTCTTTCTCAACATAAAGCTGTGAAGTATGATTTAAGCATGAGTTGTTATTTAATGGTTTATTTATATATTATGAATACACATTTTTATTACTAAAGTTAACTATAATTTATTACTTGTGTATTAGTTTAAGCAGCATTGTGTTTCTGCACCACAGGTATATGGAAAAACCTCTTCACTTCTTTCTTCTTCTTATCTTTATTTATACAGCGGTACCCAAGTCCATATAAAACATTAAAAACATGTGCAGGTGTGTGTGTGTAAAAGTGCGTTACCAGATTGTTAAAGTTCAACTGTGTCACCAAAGTATCCAGTTTTGCTTTTCTTTGAAGTGTTTTCCATTTCTGTGAAGCAAAACAGTTAAAAGCCTCTTTCCCGTCTCAGTTTTGGTGCAGCTCGTCCTTAGCCTTATGTCGTCATGTGATCTAGTATTAAATGCTCTGGTAACAATGAGATGGAGCTGAGGTATATATTTGAAGTAGTCTCTTTATGGATACATTTCATACAGTGCTGTTCTCTTCCAACAAACAGAGATGGCCAACCCACTTTTTCATCGAGAAAACAGTGAAGAGTTTACTTTTATTATTAAATTATTTACAAAAAAATAATCCGATTTAGAATTTTTAGCAGCAAAGTTATTATTATTAGTAAAATTATCATTATCATCATTTTTATTATTATTATTATTAGTTGTGGTAGTAGTAGAATTATTATCATTATTATCATCATTTTTATTATTAGGCCCGAGCCTGGGACTCCGTCCCGGCGAGGGACTCATTAAAACCGCGTCCGGAGCGTGGAAAATGGCAAAAATCAAGTAGTAAACACGCCCCGACATGGCAGTGACTGGTGTCAAAAATTAGAACTCGACGAGCTCTAATTGTCACAAAAGACCCCGAGAAAAAATAACGAAAGACGACTCGGTAGCGCCACCTCAAACTTTGATTTTCATGGGGCCAATGGTAGCCCGACTCGGAAAAAAGTCGACGTAAAAATCCGAAACTCACATCAAAAAATAGAACATGTCGGGACATGACAAAAATGATATTATGGCCCCGCCCTAAAATGTACAGGACGTCGGCCATATTGGATCAAACCCGGGAACGACAAAAGTGCACACCCTCGCATTCAGGACATTTTCTCGCACAATTTTCATCAGAAACACGTCAAATTTGGCCAAATCCCACTAAACCCATGTGTGATTAAAGTTTATCAATTACATTTTGATTATGACTTTGGGTGTGGTCAGGGTGAATTTTCAACAAAATCGCAATTTTTGCAATATTTCAATAAAATATTTCTCTCTCACACATTTTTTGTTGGGAAAACGCTAATACAGCGTTTATGCACATTTGTGAGCTGAACGCAATGATATGCAAATCAAGGCACTCTCTCACAAAATGGCTCTCTAGCGCCCTCTTCAAATTTCATTTTCAAAAATTCATAGAAGACAATCGATTTGTCGTGGACGTGTGAAAAAATTCACAGGGGCCTTATTTGTGATGGGGCACAATGTGAGAAAGTCACATGACTGTAGCTGTTATGGTTTAGGAGAAAAATAATGGGTGGAAAAAAAATTTCCATTATTAGGCCCGAGCCTGGGACTCCGTCCCGGCGAGGGACTCATTAAAACCGCGTCCGGAGCGTGGAAAATGGCAAAAATCAAGTAGTAAACACGCCCCGACATGGCAGTGACTGGTGTCAAAAATTAGAACTCGACGAGCTCTAATTGTCACAAAAGACCCCGAGAAAAAATAACGAAAGACGACTCGGTAGCGCCACCTCAAACTTTGATTTTCATGGGGCCAATGGGAGCCCGACTCGGAAAAAAGTCGACGTAAAAATCCGAAACTCACATCAAAAAATAGAACATGTCGGGACATGACAAAAATGATATTATGGCCCCGCCCTAAAATGTACAGGACGTCGGCCATATTGGATCAAACCCGGGAACGACAAAAGTGCACACCCTCGCATTCAGGACATTTTCTCGCACAATTTTCATCAGAAACACGTCAAATTTGGCCAAATCCCACTAAACCCATGTGTGATTAAAGTTTATCAATTACATTTTGATTATGACTTTGGGTGTGGTCAGGGTGAATTTTCAACAAAATCGCAATTTTTGCAATATTTCAATAAAATATTTCTCTCTCACACATTTTTTGTTGGGAAAACGCTAATACAGCGTTTATGCACATTTGTGAGCTGAACGCAATGATATGCAAATCAAGGCACTCTCTCACAAAATGGCTCTCTAGCGCCCTCTTCAAATTTCATTTTCAAAAATTCATAGAAGACAATCGATTTGTCGTGGACGTGTGAAAAAATTCACAGGGGCCTTATTTGTGATGGGGCACAATGTGAGAAAGTCACATGACTGTAGCTGTTATGGTTTAGGAGAAAAATAATGGGTGGAAAAAAAATTTCCATTATTATTATTATTATTATTATTATTATT
Organism: Periophthalmus magnuspinnatus; assembly: GCF_009829125.3. Classification (NCBI taxonomy): domain Eukaryota; kingdom Metazoa; phylum Chordata; class Actinopteri; order Gobiiformes; family Gobiidae; genus Periophthalmus; species Periophthalmus magnuspinnatus. Next base: position 15,547,198 of record NC_047146.1, read on the forward strand.
ATTATTATTATACTTACCGCTTTGAAGTCATTTTTGACCCCCTGAACGTTAACGAAAACTCAATTTTATTGGACCCAAAATTCAAGTTTGGTGAAAAATTTATTATTTTGATGTTCAAAAAAATTAGTCTTTCAAAATGACTCATTAGCGCCACCTCAAAAATCAAAATGCATTACGTCAATGAGAGACCTTTTTCATCGTAGACAAATGAAATTTGGTACAAACATAGAACATGTCAAGACAAGTAAAAAATTATATTATGACCCCACCCTAAACCCTACAGGAAGTCGGCCATTGTGGGCGGAACCCCATTTTTTCAAAATTTTACCTCTCACATTTGGATTTTTTGCGCCTTGGATTTTCATTCAAGAAACATGCAAATTGGTCAAAATGAACTAGACCCATGTGGGATTATAGGGAGCTGCCTCTGATTTTTCTAGATCATAAAATGTGGGTGTGGCCAGCCTGCAAAAAAAAAATCAAAAATTTGAAGTGTTAAAATGTGCATCACTCACACATGCAGTGTCCTATTTCCCGGCATTAATATACATTTTGTTTAAAATCTTGATGTACACAAAATGATATACAATTGACATATGTCAGATTTTTTTCTGCTCCACAGCGCCCCCTTGAACTTTTGAATTGGACCAAAAAAATTACTTTGACGTAAACATCTGAAATTTGGCATGGACATTTGGCTTGGCAAACTGAACAAAAAAGCCAATGAGAACATACCTCTGTCTGCAACTATGTTACCGTGGTAACATAATAAATGTGTCATTGAAATGAATGGGGTTCAGAGTACTGGACTTTGTTGGAGACTAAATAGATGCTCTACACTCATCAAACTATGGCCTAAAATTCAAGATTGGCAAAACAAGTTGTATTTTCATGTGGAAAAAAATTAATGTATCAAAATGACTCAATAGCGCCACCTCAAAATTTGAAATACATTACGGCAATGAGAGACCTTTTTCATCGTAGACAAATGAAATTTGGTACAAACATAGAACATGTCAAGACAAGAAAAAAATTATATTATGACCCCACCCTAAACCCTACAGGAAGTCGGCCATTGTGGGCGGAACCCAATTTTTCCAAAATTTTACCTCTCACATTTGAATTTTTTACGCCTTGAATTTTCATTCGAGAAACATGAAAATTTGTCAAAATGAACTACACCCATGTGGGATTATAAGCAACTCTTTTGGAATTTTCAAAGTTAAAAAATGTGGGTGTGGCCAGCCTGCAAAGAAAAAAGACGTTTTTTAAAGGATTTAAATGCGTGTAACTCACACAGTTAGTGTCCTATGTCCCGGCATGAATATACTTTTTTATTCAAACTGTTGATCTGAACACATAGATATACAATTTACACAGGTCAGACAATAAATTGCTCCACAGCGCCCCCTTGAACTTTTGAATTGGACCAAAAAAATTACTTTGACATAAACATTTGAAATTTGGCATGTACATCCCTATTGCTATACTGAACAAAAAAGTCAAAGACACCATACCTCTATTTTCAAAGGTGTTGCCATGGCAACGTCTGACATTTCTCATTGAAATACATGGGTTTTGGATAACTGGGATGAAAAATTATTACTTTGTCATAGACCATTGAAATTTGGTACACATATTCCTCTTAACATACTGAACAAAAAAGCCAATAAGAACATACCTCTATTTTCAACTATGTTACCGTGGTAACATAATAAACGTGTCATTGAAATGAATGGGGTTCAGAGTACTGCACTTTGTTGTAGACTAAATAGATGCTCTACACTCATCAAACTATGGCCTAAAATTCAAGATTGGCAAAACAAGTTGTATTTTCATATGGAAAAAAATTAACGTATCAAAATGACTCAATAGCGCCACCTCAAAATTGGAAATACATTACGGCAATGAGAGACCTTTTTCATCGTTGACAAATTAAATTTGGTACAACCATAGAACATGTCAAGACAAGTAAAAAATTATATTATGACCCCACCCTAAACTCTACAGGAAGTCGGCCATTGTGGGCGGAACCCCATTTTTCCAAAATTTTACGTCTCACATTTAGATTTTGTGCGCCTTGGATTTTCATTCAAGAAACTTGAAAATTGGTCAAAATGAACGAGACACATGTGGGATTATAGGGAACTGTCTTGGATTTTTCTACATCATAAAATATGGGTGTGGCCACCAATCAAAGAAAAAAGCAATATTTTGACATGTTAAAGTGAGCAAAACTCACAGATGCAGTATCCTATTTCCCGGCATTAATATACATTTTGTTCAAAATCTTGATCTGAGTGAATAGATATGCAATTTACACATATCAAATATTACATTGCTCCACTGCGCCCCCTTGAAAATTTTAAATGGCATGTAAAAAAAATACTTTGTCACAAACATTTGAAATTTGGCATGAACATCCCTATTCCTATACTGAACAAAAAAGTCAACAACACCATACCTCTATTTTGAAAGGTGTTGCCATGGCAACGTCTGACATTTCTCATTGAAATACATGGGCTGTGGTTAACTGGGATGAAAAATAATTACTTTGTCATAGACCATTGAAATTTGGTACACATATTCCGCTCATCATACTGAACAAAAAAGCCAATAAAGACATACCTCTATTTCCAACCGTGCGGGCGTGACAATGTCATAAATGCTCTCATTGGAATGAATGGAGTAGTATTACTTAGTCGCTGATTTTGGGGGGAAGGGCGATGTAAGCGGGAACGAAAGGCAGGATCTTCACTGTGGCATGTACCCCGCGGTCGCAAGGGGTGGCGAGGGCCTTTATCACTGCTTGCAGTTTTAATTATTATTATTATTATTATTATTATTATTATACTTACCGCTTTGAAGTCATTTTTGACCCCCTGAACGTTAACGAAAACTCAATTTTATTGGACCCAAAATTCAAGTTTGGTGAAAAATTTATTATTTTGATGTTCAAAAAAATTATTCTTTCAAAATGACTCATTAGCGCCACCTCAAAAATCAAAATGCATTACGTCAATGAGAGACCTTTTTCATCGTAGACAAATGAAATTTGGTACAAACATAGAACATGTCAAGACAAGTAAAAAATTATATTATGACCCCACCCTAAACCCTACAGGAAGTCGGCCATTGTGGGCGGAACCCCATTTTTTCAAAATTTTACCTCTCACATTTGGATTTTTTGCGCCTTGGATTTTCATTCAAGAAACATGCAAATTGGTCAAAATGAACTAGACCCATGTGGGATTATAGGGAGCTGCCTCTGATTTTTCTAGATCATAAAATGTGGGTGTGGCAAGCCTGCAAAAAAAAAATCAATAATTTGAAGTGTTAAAATGTGCATCACTGACACATGCAGTGTCCTATTTCCCGGCATTAATATACATTTTGTTTAAAATCTTGATGTACACAAAATGATATACAATTGACATATGTCAGATTTTTTTCTGCTCCACAGCGCCCCCTTGAACTTTTGAATTGGACCAAAAAAATTACTTTGACGTAAACATCTGAAATTTGGCATGGACATTTGGCTTGGCAAACTGAACAAAAAAGCCAATGAGAACATACCTCTGTCTGCAACTATGTTACCGTGGTAACATAATAAATGTGTCATTGAAATGAATGGGGTTCAGAGTACTGGACTTTGTTGTAGACTAAATAGATGCTCTACACTCATCAAACTATGGCCTAAAATTCAAGATTGGCAAAACAAGTTGTATTTTCATGTGGAAAAAAATTAATGTATCAAAATGACTCAATAGCGCCACCTCAAAATTTGAAATACATTACGGCAATGAGAGACCTTTTTCATCGTAGACAAATGAAATTTGGTACAAACATAGAACATGTCAAGACAAGAAAAAAATTATATTATGACCCCACCCTAAACCCTACAGGAAGACGGCCATTGTGGGCGGAACCCAATTTTTCCAAAATTTTACCTCTCACATTTGAATTTTTTACGCCTTGAATTTTCATTCGAGAAACATGAAAATTTGTCAAAATGAACTACACCCATGTGGGATTATAAGCAACTCTTTTGGAATTTTCAAAGTTAAAAAATGTGGGTGTGGCCAGCCTGCAAAGAAAAAAGACGTTTTTAATAGGATTTAAATGCGTGTAACTCACACAGTTAGTGTCCTATGTCCCGGCATGAATATACTTTTTTATTCAAACTGTTGATCTGAACACATAGATATACAATTTACACAGGTCAGACAATAAATTGCTCCACAGCGCCCCCTTGAACTTTTGAATTGGACCAAAAAAATTACTTTGACATAAACATTTGAAATTTGGCATGTACATCCCTATTGCTATACTGAACAAAAAAGTCAATGACACCATACCTCTATTTTCAAAGGTGTTGTCATGGCAACGTCTGACATTTCTCATTGAAATACATGGGTTTTGGATAACTGGGATGAAAAATTATTACTTTGTCATAGACCATTGAAATTTGGTACACATATTCCTATTAACATACTGAACAAAAAAGCCAATAAGAACATACCTCTATTTTCAACTATGTTACCGTGGTAACATAATAAACGTGTCATTGAAATGAATGGGGTTCAGAGTACTGCACTTTGTTGTAGACTAAATAGATGCTCTACACTCATCAAACTATGGCCTAAAATTCAAGATTGGCAAAACAAGTTGTATTTTCATGTGGAAAAAAATTTACGTATCAAAATGACTCAATAGCGCCACCTCAAAATTGGAAATACATTACGGCAATGAGAGACCTTTTTCATCGTTGACAAATGAAATTTGGTACAACCATAGAACATGTCAAGACAAGTAAAAAATTATATTATGACCCCACCCTAAACCCTACAGGAAGTCGGCCATTGTGGGCGGAACCCCATTTTTCCAAAATTTTACGTCTCACATTTGGATTTTGTGCGCCTTGGATTTTCATTCAAGAAACTTGAAAATTGGTCAAAATGAACGAGACACATGTGGGATTATAGGGAACTGTCTTGGATTTTTCTACATCATAAAATATGGGTGTGGCCACCAATCAAAGAAAAAAGCAATATTTTGACATGTTAAAGTGAAAAAAACTCACAGATGCAGTATCCTATTTCCCGGCATTAATATACATTTTGTTCAAAATCTTGATCTGAGTGAATAGATATGCAATTTACACATATCAAATATTACATTGCTCCACTGCGCCCCCTTGAAAATTTTAAATGGCATGTAAAAAAAATACTTTCTCACAAACATTTGAAATTTGGCATGAACATCCCTATTCCTATACTGAACAAAAAAGTCAACAACACCATACCTCTATTTTGAAAGGTGTTGCCATGGCAACGTCTGACATTTCTCATTGAAATACATGGGCTGTGGTTAACTGGGATGAAAAATAATTACTTTGTCATAGACCATTGAAATTTGGTATACATATTCCTCTCATCATACTGAACAAAAAAGCCAATAAAGACATACCTCTATTTCCAACCGTGCGGGCGTGACAATGTCATAAATGCTCTCATTGGAATGAATGGAGTAGTATTACTTAGTCGCTGATTTTGGGGGGAAGGGCGATGTAAGCGGGAACGAAAGGCAGGATCTTCACTGTGGCATGTACCCCGCGGTCGCAAGGGGTGGCGAGGGCCTTTATCACTGCTTGCAGTTTTAATTATTATTATTATTATTATTAAATGTATTTGCTGACATAGTACTATTTGAATGTATGATTATTTTTTTTATTTTTTTATTAGTGTTTGTTTCAAAAAATAACCATACTTTTTTTATTATCATGTCATGAAAATTTAATTATTATTATTTTTATTTTTTTTTACCCAAAATTTGTTTATGTGACTTCTTCAGAAATTGTCCAAAATTTATGTTACATCACAAATAGTAAGAAAATAATAAAGTGACATGGACACACACACGCATAAAAAAACAACAACACTCTTCATCCAAATAACAAAACAAAAAAATTAATAAATAAATACAGTTACCCACCCTGACCATCTTTATACATAGATAAGATGAAAAAAACATATATACTGAAGTGAGAACCCATGAAACAAAAACAAAAAGTACCAGATGGTCAATTATCAACTAGATGAAAGTGGTGAAATACGATAATTCTTTAGATTTTAATTCAGTAGAGAGCCAAAACATCAAAAAAGTCACATCAACAGCCTATAGCCTTTTCCACTCGAGAGATAAAATAGTGGGAAAATTGTCTTTGTATAATCATAAGACGACGGTTAGCTCTCAGTGCTGCTTTGTGCTCTGTTTGTGGTTGATGAGCGTCAGTGATTACCAGACGCTAAGCCAAGACAGAAACAAGGAGAGGCCAGCGTGGTGGTGCATATTGATGGAGCCAAACATGTGTGGGGAGTTTCACCATCAACTGTGTGACGGCCTGGGTGCAGACGGCCTTGAAGATGTGAGAAAGGTACTGCAGTCTAAGTGGAAGCAGCGCAACGGAAAGAATGGCCAAATTGCAATGGGTGTAATTGTAACAAATTAGAGACCACATGTAAGTGATGTAAGCGCGGAGTACACTAGACGTCTGCTGGAGAATGTGACTTTGCATTTAGGAGTTTGATAAAAGAAAGTAAAAAGTTTGTTATACTGTTGGTGTGTGTTACCTTATGCGGCCTGTATAAATACCATATCGACATATTGTTCACTATATGTTGGATGGAAGAACTTTTATGACTCATTATAGATACAAACTAACTACTAAGTGTTGCATTCAGCTGTTTATTTTTTGCAATGTTGTAGATTTTGAATAGTTTTGGAACAATAATTGACTTTATGGTTTGGTTTCAATATTATCGTTTATCGTCTACCAGATGATTTTGGATGTTACAAGGTCCCAGCTAAAAATTTGAGAGGACTGGGCTTTTGCTGTCATGGCCCCAGACACTGGAACAGTCTTTTAACACGAACTGAGCAGGACGCTTGGATTATATTATATTTGTTGTGTTCTTTTATATTTTTGCATGTTTTGTTTTATAAGATTGAACTTTATACTGTGCAGTACTTTGGGCAACAGTAGCTGTTTTTAAATGCACTTTATTTACTTCAGCAAAATATCGCATTTCAAAATTTGTTATCGTGTCAGGTCTACACCTTATAAATAACCAAAATGGAAACCTTCCAACAGGGAGAACACATAAACTCCACACAAGACGGGCCCACCTGGTAAAATCAAAACCAAATGTTTTCTGAATGCTCAGAGGGAGAAGACTGCACAGTGTGAATGAAGCAAAGTGCAACTCCAGGTATGTTTTTGATGAGGGGCAATTTATAACATGGTTAAAAGTTCATAAGAGTCATAGAGCCATAGAAATGTTTGGTGATTTCTATGAAGGTCAGCGTTGCATCATATGTGTCCTTTAACAACTTTGGCAACTTTGGTGCCATATCATGGAGAGACTTGTTCACAAGCAGAGCTGCTTTAAAGTCTATCCTCTGAGCCACAGGAGCAGGGACCTGAGCACAGGACACATGTGTGAAGTACTTCCTGGTTCTAGTCAAGACCCGAACAGCAGAGTTCTGGACTGCAGCTGTCACAGAGTGGGTTGTTACAGTAGTGTAACCTACTGGAGACAAATACAAGTCTGTTTTAGTTTAGTATACCTTAAATTCAAGTGTGAGTCCATTATTACCCCCAGTGCCTATGACAGGTTGGACTACTCATTTTACTAAAACAGAGTTAAGATCATTATTTATTTAAAAAAAAAAAAAGACACATTTTTACCCAGATTTTTTTTTTTTTTTTTTGCCTGTGCCAGTTTTAAATTTTCTTCCTTATTCATAATTATGGCATCACATTAGAGAATTATATGTAACTGTTGCCTCTCCTGTACATTAGGCAAAAACATCTAATGTACACTGAAATTATTATTTGAAACATAAACATACATGAAAACATCTTAATTTTGTTGAATTGATGTGTAAAGTACCAGAAAAAAAAAAATAATAATCTGTGTAACTTTTGGATATAATTCTCCCTAGTGTGATTTCATCAATATGTTTAAAGGTTTCTACTTCCTGCAATTTTCAACATGTTTTTCAACTTTCCTTCACAAACTGCTACTTGCTTTGACGAGCTCTATCACACCAAATTTACAAAATTATAAAAATTTACAAAATTATAAAATGAAAATTATAAAAATATTATAGACACCCGGTATGCAACTTTTCCAGAAAAGAAAAAAAAACAAAAAAACATTACACTGAAAAACATGCATCCTTACTGTGAGTGGGCTAGCATCTCCACAAACCTGACTTCTACCTCCTCTTGCTTGTTTCCATGGAAATGTTGCTTCTTTGGCAATAATTTTCAAACAGTATGTCATAATACTTATCTATCTTCATGAAAAGTATTCCAAAGTATGGCTTTAACTTTCTTTTTCCGTACAATCATGCAGGCAACAAACCACCTCCTGAAAGTTACACACTGTGCCTTTAAGTTATGCTGAAAAAAGACAACATTTTACAACACCACCAAAATCATTAATTACCCGGCTTGCAACTAACACATTATACTATCACATTCAGAAAATCCAAAATCAACCTCCAATTTCCCGACTTGGTTTTCAATTTATAATGAAGAGCTTAAATTTCCAAAACCAAATTATCACAGCTGAAGTTCAGGTGTTCGAGTGGTTCCTCCAAATAAACTGCGTACTTGGCTCTAGATATACACAACCAACACTTGTGGGAGGTAAAGGGTGAACTGCACGGCCTGCTTGTCAACTCTCAAGCGAGGCTCTGTCAGAGAAGCTAGGGGGATTAGGCTAATTATTTTCGCACCACTCTCTGGAAGGTTTGTTATTGTTTCTTCATTCTGTCGCTAACACTCCCTATAATCCCCATTATGTCGAGATTACCTCATCTCCGCACAATGAACTTGGATATTCCCCCATGTTCCAACACCTTAGACCGAGGAAAGAAAACAACTCAAAGTACACGCTAAACTGTGGGATTTGGGCGTGTAATTAAAGTGCAATTGTTGTTTGCAAAAAGGGTGTTTGGAAAGAAGGAGTGAAGGCATGATTAAATCCATTAGTTGAAACAAATAATGATCTTTGGTTGTGGTGGGTTTTTGCTATCACCAGACGCTGAAGTGTAATCAATGCTCAACAATTCCACGCTCGTTTGTGAGTCCGTAACTCTGCATCTGTGCCGGAGCGTATAGTGACTCAACACATTCTGAATAGAGCGGTACATCCAGTTCTAGCTGAGTATATTGCTTCTAAATAACACTGCTGATGTTTTGTGGAGAAAAAAGTAGCCGCACAAATTTAGTAAGTACATTGTATGAAGTAAGTACAATGCAGCTGATTGGAAATAACACTGTGTTTCAATGTTGATGTAATCATAATCACCAGCAGTAGACAAACATAAATGGGTCTGGAGTTTACGGCATAATTATGTGATTGCTCCATTAAAGGTGGGGTACATGTAAATACGTACATTTAGTTTGTTTTTCTAACTTTGCAGCAGTCTTGAGAGTCTGTCTTGTTAGGCTCTGGCTGACACATGTACTTCAACCTATTTTAACAGAAATACAGATGATTTTGTTTGTGAAAAATGTGCAGAAGGTAATCACTTTGTGCATGTGTGGACGGGTAAGATGCATGTACTCTGCTCTCAACTGGATGTAACAAAAGTAAAATTTTTCTGCTTATTCAGCTCTTGTGACTCTTTGACCAATCAGCGTGAAGTATTTGTATTTGTTTGAACACTCCGATCACTGGTTCTAAACTATTTCAGCGATAGTTATGTGAGTAGAACTGATGTGTAGAACTCAATTAGCGATGGGATTTTGGCTCCTTTATGGGATCGGAATCTTTTGAATCTGTTCATGTCAAAGAGCCGTTCAACACACTGGCTCTTTTACTTTTTATTTATGTGAGAACTCATTTAAAAATTTGAACAACAAGCTAATAGAGATGACCAACGCTCAGATGTGTTTAAAATGGTTCAAACTGAGAGTAGGACTGTGTCTGCCCACTGACATACTGCCCACTGTATAATCTAAATCAGTGTGAAAATGCGTACAGATTAGAACACATGTGTCAAACTCAAGGCCTGTGGGCCAAATGTTGTCCGCCACGTAATGTTATGTGGCCCGCAACAAAGTAAATTAAAGGTATGACTGTCTTAAAATATGAGCTTATCAGGAGATGCACAGTTACACACCAATTTTTCATATCTATGCAAATCCATATGCAATGTTTGTAATTTGAATAAGTAATAAATATAGAAATGGTTAATTAACAGGATTAAAAAGTAGTTGCATTTATTTTACATTACATTTGTTTACATTTAGTTACATTTATCGTACAGTTACATCTGTCCCTTTGAGAGCGACCATTATGTTGATGTGGACCTCTGTGAAAATGAGTTTGACACCCCTGGATTAGAAGAAAAAAAAAAAAAAGATCCAGTTCCAATTGTTCACGTTAAGAAACCTTTGAAAAGAGCCGACTTATTCACGAACATCACATCACCAAACTCAATTCAGAGGGCTACACATATTGTTATTGTTTTTCCCCATATGGAAAAAATGTCAAAATGTCACAAAAAATGGACAAAACCAGACCACTGCACACTGTCTGCATCTAATTATAAAACATTTAATTGATCGCAAATCGTACTTAGTTTTTACTGTCTTAGAAACATGAAAAACAGAATTACTTCATTTTAAACAGTTTACAATGGTCCAAAGTTATTCCTCACTTACTTTATGTATTCAGAACATGTCAGTTATTCACCATGATGAGTTTATAAGTGTTTTCCACAACTCTCAGAGACCAGAGCAGAGTTTTGCCATGTCGGTAACGCTAACAAGTGACTCTTGGGTGCAGGGCCTTTAAATTGTATTGGTGCTATCCTACAACTTCACACAAATATCATCTTCTGGAATATCTATCACCGTCCTGCCCCCGCCCCCCCGGTCCCCGCTTCCCTCACCCCCAACCCCCAGTTTCCCTTTTATGGACTCTACCTCAACCTGCTCGGGGCTTCCAGGCTGGACGCCGAGCACAGGCCAGCTTCCCTATGAGGTCGCCCTCTCGTAAATCTGTCGTCGCCGCGGAAACCCTGCACAACACTGCGATTTATACTGTGTTCAGAATGATAGGCAGGAGCGGGGTCGACAGCCTCGTGGAGTCTGGAGCTCGTAGTGGCTCCGGGCGGACAGGCGGTGGGCGAGTGGGTACGATTGAGGAAAACCAGGATCATGAGTGAATGAGGAAACAAAGAGAGCCTTACAGAACAAGACCCGATGGACCAGCAGTGTCACGGGTAATTCTGTGTGTGTGGGTTTGAGATTTAATACTGGACCAAAACTCATGGAAGGCGAGGTTTTAGGGATGGCACAAGATCTCGTGCCACAAGATTTAGCGCACAGGCGTCCAGATTATTTCTTACTGGTGAATTGGTCCACAAAAATAAACAAAGTACTATGTTTTACTGCGAGATTTAAATTGTCTACCACTCTATTATGCAAAATCGACTTTACTTTTTAGCGCTTTCTACCATGTTCCCTCTTCAAAAACATGCCCGAAGAGGTTTTAGATGTTATCCATGCATGTTTGAGTAATAAAGTGATCTCTCCCGGGTGCTATGTGAACCATCCTTACGTTTAGCTGTAAGATTCTGTCAACCCACAAGCAGATTTTCATAAATAAAAATAAAAATGATACAAAAAATACACTACAACTTCACAAACCTGATGCAATGCACAGTAGTCTAATTAGTGGAATGTGTGCTGGAGTTGTGTTTTGTTTCATTCACACATTTGAGTAACTTTTTATTATTAGTCTGTCTACATCCCCAAAGCTCAGAATGTTCTGTTCCACCTTGTGATGTCATGAAGTGGTAGTTTTCAAGTTAACAGCTACTTTTTACTGTTAGTTCAATAGAGATGGGCAATTCCAGGGTTGAAATCATGCAAATGATTCTAGTGAAGGTGTGTGGAGTTTAAAAACACCCTGGAGCACTTCCTGTATTACTCTATGACATCACAAGGTGGAACAGAGTGTTTGTTTGAGGGAAGAATTCAGCCTAAATGTGCAGGGTGTGTGTGTTAAACATGAAACAAGGAAACGACTTTATAACAGATCAGAAAATAACGTAATTATAGGCTGTTTAATCACTATGGAGACAAGCAGCTGACATCACCAGGTCAACTTACAGGTCAGATCTGTGAAAAATGTACAATAACACTGGTAATTGATATATAAGTTAAACGCTCTGTTCATTAAGGATTTTTATTGTTTTTACTCTTGCAAAAATATGTAAAGTTGGCTGTGGTCCAAACATATTATTCATTTTTCGAACACATTCCTAGCATAATAATTATTCACAACAATGAGATTTTAAGAGCTTTTCACGTTTGATATTGCTAACAAACATTAGCATGCTAACAGTGCGCTTCCTGTTTCTCCGACAATAAAAGGCCTTGTAATTAGATGCAGACGGTATGCAGCAAGCTCATTTTAAGATAGCAAGTATTGATATTGATCGCATAACTGGATCAGATTTGACTTTTCCCCAAACAGTTTCATTTTGAGTTTTATCAGCGCTAGTGTAAGTCCATGTGGTAAAATGAACAAATGCTATTATTTTGTGTTGAAAATTACGATATTGTCAAGCTTTTAAAATGATTATTTGGGTTTTGAAATCAGTATTGAGCGTCTAGTCTATATCGAAATCAAGTTTGAAATTTTGGTATTGCCAATGTTCCATACTGTGGAACTTTCCAACCAAATTAATAACATATATTGAGACAAGCAGGTGACATACCCTCAGCTAGAAAAGATATTTATTGCACCTTTAAATAAGTGGTATCTTTAAATATAACATTATAAGAGACCACTATATGGACTAATCATGACTGTATCGCTCGCAGTTACAGGGAGAATTTGGCCGCGAGTATCATAGCAACCAAAGAGCCAATCTAGAGCGAAGCTGCTGAAGGCAACGCTTAGCAACCCTGTCAATCAAACCTGTTGCTAACGCTAGCGGGAGCAACCTTGGCAGAAGGTAGCTGTTAATGTTCACATCTTCATCTATGGACAAAATAGCAAAATAAAAATACCAGTATCATGTAGAGCAGGTTAATTTGAACATTTTAAGACCAAAATGACGAGCCTGACAGCAGTATTAACAGAGAAATGGGTGTAAAGTGAAATGGAGCCGGAGTCAATGGTGCTGGAAACCCGCCCATGCTCGCTTCCTATTTGGAACGCGGCGGCTAGCGGGGTAGCTATGTCCATTTATATATACACAATACAATCATACCATGCACTGCAACCCAGTGCTGCTCAGTTACAATAGCAGCACTTCAGGAAATATAACGATATACAGTATTTTGAAGGAAGACCGTTCATTGTTCCTACGAGTGGAACAAAAGTGGGTGTGAAACGTGGGAGTTCAAGTACATAGGAAATATACTGAAGGCATTATCCTGTTCTGTGTGGATTCAGACTGTAAATACCGCGGCTGTGTATATGTGTATATGTATGTACGCTATAGTGGAGGGTCCTGAGGGGGTGATTCAATGCGTTTGTGCCTCCTTAATGCAATCGGGCCGCGCTACACCGGCGCCGCTGCTGTACTCGCTATTCCCTCAACAAATTATGTTCACTTGTGATCTCTATAAATTGGTGTCAGAGTGCGGGGAATAATGACGGAGTATGAATATAAAAAGCCTGCGTTTCAGCGTATAGTGGATTGTGTATATATAGAGGAGAGTTTCAAGAAATGGTGGCAATGTGTGTTGTTTTGAATAGTCTAGTACAAAACAACAAGACGGTTACTAGAAGTGATGGGCGATACCAGGGATTATTTGTGTAGGGATATTGGTCCAACACTGATACCAATGAGTTTTGACTTAAAAGCTCAGTCAGTATCAATACATCAATATTTTCGCCATTAGTAGATGCTATTTGTTGGCTGGTTTAGTCAAACGCACTTATGTGAGGTCCCAGATTTGATTTGACGTGGATTATTTCAAGGTGGAGTTTGTGTGTTCGCTCTACATCTGGATGAGTTTAATCCAGTGTCGTAACATCTGGAAGGACCAAAGATACAGACTCGGAAAAACTGTTCAACAGAGTTTATTAACAATACAAAAATGTGAAAGATAGTTGTAGGAGTAAGTGGTGGAAGGCTGGGTCGGTGGTGGGCATTCGGGCACAAGTCGTTGATAGCGTGGTCGGAGGCGGAGGTGTTTGTACCGGTCGAGGTGAGCTGGGTCGGAGGCGGAGGTGCACGGATAGTCCAAGGAGCAAAATCTGCCAAAAACAAAAAAGATCAACTGAGTACGAAGAGCAAAGCACGAAAAACCAGACTGAGCCAAGCGGACTGTACCACGAGGATACACTGACGATCTGGCGGCGAGTGAAGGAATCCTCAGCGTCTTAGTACTCCCCAGGTGAAGGCTTGATTGCTTGATCAGATGCAGGTGGACGGAGGTGGTGCCAGAGTCTCTGCCCAGCTCCAGGCACAGACACAGAAGGGAGGAGGAAGACAGCACAGAAACACAAGGACAGACTGGACTCATGACATCCAGGCACTACCTACAAATTTGGCGACGATTTGAGCTTTGAGTGGAAGCGCTGTATAAAAATGTGGCAATTTAAATTCTAATATTGAATGCCAATCCACCAACTGCAGCTGATCCTTAGATGCAGATGGGTTTCCACTGCTCATAAAAGGTACCTCTGTGGTGTAAATTTAAATATATTCATGTTGTGAAGAAAATATTCTTATCGCATGTCTTTAAATGCATTTGATCTGTGTCAGTGTGTTAGACCCAGACTAGATATTAACATGTGTGAAGACTCCATCGCACAGGAAAGTCGTTGTTGTTCTACCTGTCTAAGTGTAAAAGTTCATTATCTTATGGGTGTGAAACAAAAGTGACTCTGCTTTGAAATGTTTGTAGTATTGTCATTCTAGTATAAATACTCAGAGCTCAGATGCTCGGGGGGACCGGGCTTCAAAAATGGATTACTTTTTATCTAGAATTGTAATTTTTCCACTTACTTACTTACTTGTCTCTGCCATATGTTGATACTGCAAAGTGTGCTTCAAACGTTCACTACATTGAAACCATTTATGAATTAATTGTATTTATTTATTTATTTTTGTAACAATATATTATTTGAGTAAATTCAGTTGCAAGTGGTATTTACTGTTGATGAGTTTCAGATGACAGATGATTCACACATCAGCACTTCATGTATTTTGGGACTGCTCATACGCTCAGATCTATTGGAATGACAGATGTAGTTAAAACATTTGACTTGTACTTTATACATACATATATATATATATATATATATATATATATATATATATATATATATATATATATACACCCACACACCCCCCCACACACACACACCCATATATATGTGTGTGTGTGTGTGTGTGTGTGCGTGCGCGTGTGTGTGTTGAACCTAATCTTAATCCTATCAAAGTATCGTATCCAGTGCAACTAATTTTTTAGTCAGAAACACACATTTATTGTGTTTCAATCCCCTTTATTCTATTATATAAATTATTTAAATAGCTGCACAAAGGCAAAAACCTTGAAAACAAAAGCACAGTGTACAGAATGTAAAATATAAAATGTAATATTGTATTTGTTCCTACATTTATATAATAAATAATGCAAATGCTTGTGAATGCTCATACTCTGAATGTGAATGATTAAGCCTCTTGCAGTGTTATTGTTTATATCATTGTATATTTGAAAAAAAATAAAAATAAAAAAATATATTAACATATATCGTGTTAGCTTAAATGAATAAATAACATTAAAATGCTGATTTCTGTTGTAACACAGTGAGTTCTTGGGTCTAGTCAGTGATAGTTTTCCAGGTTCAACATTTGTGCATTTTTCTTTTGGATCTTTAGCAGCAAAGTACAATATTATCATTACAAAAATCCGTCTCTCTCCGCCTCCAGGAGTATGACATCATCACATTCTGGCTCCAGTATCAAACAGTGAATGTACTGCAGGATTTTTAACTTCTACAGGACCTCCAAAGGGGGCACTCTTGGGTCACTTTTACACCAGAAAATCCTTAAGAGGAATGTCTCTAAGTGAAATATGACAAAGCAGACACACACACTCTGAGCGGAGGGGAGGAGGAGGAGGAGGAGAGGTTATTTACCCCCGTCCTGTAGAGCTTGGAAGGGGCTTTTTCTTCTCTCCTCTCGCCCTCTCTCTCTCCCTCTCCCTCCCTCTACTCTCTCATGTGCTCTCTCTCTCTATTACCTCTTTCTCCCTCCCGCCACTCTCTTTTTTCTTTTCTTTTTTTCTCTGTCCCACACAATTCCTCCTCTCTCTCTCCCTCTGTCCCTCTCTACCGCACTCCCACTTTCCCTCCCTCCACTCTCTCTTGTGCTCTTTTTCACACACCCCCTCATCTCTCTCCCTCCCTCAACACTCTCTCTCCCTCCCTCCTCTCTCTTTCTCTCTCTATCACACACTCCCTCCTCTCTGTCTCTGTACTCTCTCGCTCTTCTTCCCTCACTCTCGCCCTCCCCTCTCTCTCAGTCCTTCCCTCCACTCGCTCTCTCACATACTACCCCTCTTCCTCCACTCCCTCGCACACTGTCTCGCTCCCTCTCTCTTCCTCCTTCTACTCTCTTTCTCTCTCTCCCTCTGCTCTCTTTCTCTCCCTCCCTCTGTTCTCTTTCTTTCTATCACACACTTCCTGTCACTCCACTCTCTCTCTTACCTCCTCTCTCTCTTTCCCTCACTCTCTCCCTCCTCTCTCTAACACACACACACACACTCCCTCTCACCCTCCACTCTCTCACACACTGTCTCCCTCTCTCTACCCTCTCCTCCCTCTGCTTTCTCTCTCTCTCTATCACACACTCTCCTCACTGTCACTCCACTCTCTCTTACCTCCTCTCTCTCTCTTTTCCTCACGCTCTCCCTCCACTCTCTCTCTCTCTTTCTCTCACACACACATACTCCCTCTCTCCCTCTACTCTCTCATTATTCCTCCGTCTCTCCCTCTCTCCTCCTCTCTTCCCTCGTTCTGTGTCATTGTATTGTGTCTGACATGGGACTGTATACAGTGCTGCCTTCATGGACCGTTCCCAGGGTCAGTAACTGCCAGCGCCTCAACTCCAACATCCTGCTATTCAGACCGGGTTCCTTCCTCAAGAGTAAATCCCCGTTTGATATTAAAGCAGTATTATTATTGTAAGGAGAATTGGCAAAAGACAGGAACCTACGTGACAAGTATTACTACGAGTAATTGTACTAAAATGCCACAGCAAGATGTAGCTGTGAGATATTAAAACCAAGTAATTCAGAGCGGGTCGAAGTAGCTAAAAGTACTTTGAGTGTATTGTTGTTCTTTCTAGTGGTGGGTCTGCCAGTTTCTTGTAATATTCCGCAGTACAGCATTAAACTGAAAAATCTATCCCTATGGAGACAAGAAAGTAACGCCACAGGCCAAGTTACAGGTCAGTTCTGTGGAAAGATCACCCTGCTCACAGTGAGAATGCATGTTTTTTTTGTTTTTTTTTAAAGATATTTCTAAACAACTAAAAACAAGATATAAGTTTAATGCCATACCATGGAACATTCAGTTTTCAACTGTCTATTTAAGGGTGCACTATACTGTACATAATGTTTCGGTTGCTTGTCTCCATGGAGATGTTATTGCTTTTCCTACAATTTTCCACACAATGGCATTAAACTTGTCTATTGTGAAGTTATTCAATTACAGCTGTTTTTATTGCTTATTTCTAATTCTGAGTGGGCTCGCCTCTCCACGGATGTGACTTGTAACTTTACCTTGGTCAACTGCTTGTCTCTAGGTAATAATAATAATACGTTACATACATATTTACAATAATACATACATGCATAAAACATACATACAATAATACAATAATAAAACAACATACATAAAACAAATTTCAAAGTGCCAGTTAAAATCACTCATGGCATAACACCAATACAGAGCATGACAATAAAGATAAAGTTAAAGTTAAAATAATAGATAAAAATAATCAACTAGTAGTAGTAGTAGCGGTAGTGGTAGTAATAGTAACAATAGCTGTAGCAGCAGCAGCAGTAGTAGTAGTAGTAGTAGTAATAGCAGTGGCAGTGGTAGTGGTAGTAGTAGTAGTACTAGTATTAGTAGTGGTGGTAGTAGTAGTAGTAGTGGTATTGTAGATACTAGGTTTAATACCACACTATGAAACAGGCAAAGCAATTACATCTCCAATCAAAGCTTTTTACACCAAAACATGCTCACCCATTCACACACACATTCACACACACACATTCACACAGACACAAACAAGTGCTTTGCCCAAGGACACAACAACAGCATTGATTTGTGGGAGCTGGAATTGCACCGCCAACCTGTGAGTCAGTGGATCTTACTGCAATACCAATGATGTTTTATGTTGAGAGTGGGATTCGAACTGACAACCTTCAGATCAGACAAGTTACCGTTTCCCCAAATCGACGTTTTGAAGCTTTCTATCATGTTATTATTATTAATATTATTCCCTCTTCAAAAACATGCCTGAAGATGTTTTAGAGGTCATTTACGCAAGTTTCAGTAATTTAGTGATCTCTCCTGAGCCCTCTTCAATTACAGTTAGCTCTAAGACTCCACAAGCTTACGTCAAAAGTGAAACTTGTTAATGTGATGTTTGGTTTGGTGCAGCATAGCAGTTCATTGTTTTGTACGAGCGTCGAGACAAGGAAGCATTGCTGCGGTGAAAAGCAAGTAAGCAAAACACGTCTGACTTTTTAATTTGCTCCGCAGGGTTCACCGGGCAATTAGGAGAAACATTCGCTGATGAGACAAAACGCCCCGCTGCTGTCAGAGCGTGAGTATTATGGGATGGAGCCATGGTGGAGAACAGGACAGGGGTGGAGCAGCGAGCGAGGGTGTAGAGTCAGTGAGGGAAGGTGGGAGGTATATGGAAGGAACAAATTTGGATATTGGGATGAGGATTGTTTAGTTTGTTCCTATTTCAGAATGACAGGATGAATCTGACGCGTTTTTAGATGCGCTAATAATTAATCACACATAACATATTTAGATCGCCATGTTAAATTTGATTATTTTGACAATACAGTTTGAGTCTCTCCTTCCTTTGCTCTTTGCGCTAAGTCACTTCACCCTTCAGAGCGCTATCACAGCACAATCGACATCAGGTTTGTGAAGTTGTATTGTATTGTTTTGTAATCTGCTTTTGCATATTTATGAAAAATGGCCACGTTGGAGCATGGGTTATGTGGGTTATGTGGGCGTTTGGACTGAGTCCGAGTTCAAATCGGGTCTGGGAGAGATCATAAGATTATTTAAACATTCACTGATGACGAATAAAACATGATTTTGATGAGTAAATGTTATAACGTGGCAGAAGGTTTTTAAAAATTCCTGCATAACCCCACTCTTTAAAAATGTAAATGCCTAACACTGAGTAGGGGTTTCCCAATAGTTTTGAAGATAAACTGAACTAAAGTAATGCTCCATACTGATAACTGTCTCCCAGACTTCCTCCTTCTACTCTAAAACTTCTAAAAATAGAGATGGACCAGATCTGAACCAACAAACGCAAGTTGTTTTAAGACCAGGATGTAGCTGCTCAGATAAGAGCCACAATGGACTCACCCAGACTCAGAGAAAACAGATATTTCTCTTAAAAAATATAAATATAATAATACATATTTTCAGCCTTTACAATGTTGTGATGTCACCTGAAACCCAGCAATGGAAAAGGTTACATAATGCACCTTTAGTTCATCATTACACAAAAGAGCATCTTTAAAAATACAGTTGAATGTCCAGTGTAATTATACCTAAAACTCGTATTTATTTTTTCCACAGTGACCCTGATACATGTGGAACTTTGATATTCCACCAACACAGCATTAAACCCCTAAAATACATGGAAAATGCCGATGTGCATTAACAAACTTGACCTTTGGCTAATGACCATGTATTATTCAGAATTGTGAATAATTAATTTGTGATTTCAGTAAGTCTTCAGAGTGCTGCGTATTGATCATAATTGCAGACTTCAAGGCTCCAGCTGTTAAAAATGTGAAGTCATCCAATCAAAGGTTTCCAGATTTATCAGGACGCCTGAGCAACAACTGACGAACATCCTGAAATAGAAGTTGAAAACCCATTATGCGAACACTTTTGGAGCTATTAACCGATTTACAAAGTTGTTCCTAAATAACAAGAGATTTTTGAGTGCTCCAAACACTGCCCACTGCACCGTGACGTCCACATAGTTAAAAATGTTCCTGTGACGCCAACCTGGAAAATCTAGTCCATGCAGATCCTCACAAATGTCTCTAGTATAAACCAAACTCAAAGATTGAAGAATGTGCATCAGTTATTCATTTATTTACTAAGTCATAATTATATTTGCTCATATAAAGTAACATTTCAACCAAAAAAAAAAATTAAAAATGTGTTAAAAAACTTGAGAATCTGTGACATTTGGTGAATTTGCTCTTAAAATAACATACTGTCATCACTTAAACATTACAAAAAATTAATGCATGGGTGCCATTTTGATCGATTTCGTGCAAATTGTCATTTTTTTTTCTTTTTCTACCCATATTGGGCCTAATAAGAAACAATAATATTCCGTTGCAAAAACAATGTTCAGTTTTCTTTCCTACGTCACGCTGAGGCTGATCACTAATGTACACTTACGCAGCCTTACAATACTAATAATTAACATTTATTTCAAGTTATGTTCAACGCATTTCTGAGCTTGTTTTTCAAATGCTAACCACGATAACCTCTGTTCCCTCCAAGCACACAGCCCTGGCCTCTGCATTAGAACACATTATGAAAATCTTATTGAAAAGTACTAACAGCCGTCTGACTGTTAGAGATAATAACGAGCCTCTAATGACTGCTCTCTGCTTCATTAGTCAAGTGTTGTTATTGCCACAACAACCACTTTATTTTAAACAAAGCCCTCTGCTCCATGTACGCGCTCACTGAGAAAAAGTACAGCTACAATACACTTCTAATCAATCAGGTTATTGACGGCCTAGATCTAGAAGAGTTTTTTAATCTAATGCTTAGGTAGCACTCTAGGAGGAACCTGGTTACAATTTTGTGCTTGTTTTTTCTACGGGACTGACTTTGCAATACTTTGTAAGACATTGGTGTATTAAAACTGCAGTTTGTCGCTTTAAAAATAAAAAATAGGGCTGGGAATCACAGGGTCCCACATGAATTGATACAATACATAAGATTCACCTTCGATACATGTGATAATCAATATATTACACATGATATATCAATATTTTTAAGGAACCGAATGCTTTTTAAGCTACGGTGTTTCTTTGTTAAACCTCCACCTGCAGAAACCTTATATGAAATACATCAATTTGAATCAAAGTAGTGAATATGTCTAATGTTTTGCTAAGTTTTTTTCTCTAAAAAGCAAAAAATTCTCGCGCTATCATAAACCAGTTTAGAAAAAGACACCAAAAACTCCTCTTGGCGATATATCTCTACAGCAGCCTATGATAACCATACCGTGTCACTGAATTTAGTACCACGATTTATCGATTTGGAATTAGCGATTCTCAGTGTTTCCTCAGAAGCATCACGTGATGGTGTAATGAGAGGTCTTGCCGGCTGCTTTACTGGGTTTTTGCCTGACAGTAGAGGAAGCGTACGCCCCCTACTGCCTGACGCCTTCGCCAGTACTAAATCCCATGTGTGCGATAAGGTGTACGCTCCCTCGTCCTGATTTATGCTCCCTGGACCTCGTTTGCGGCTCTCATGATGTGGTTTTGTCTCTTGCAATGGTTGTACATGGCTGATTTCAGATTTTCCTTCTCTGCTTGTTCTTTCTTGTTCATTCTTACATGTTCCAAATGGTCTTTTTGTTTCCCCTGTATATGTTTTGTTGCCTGATAGTCACAGTATCTCATATATTACGACTCATTTTGCGTTCTGGTTTTATTTGTCCTTTGGTTTCACTAATAACTGTCTTGTCTTGAGTTTCGTGGTTTGACTGGTGTCTCATGTCTGTCTGTATGCGTCCTGTGATCCAACTGATTTTTTGGTATTGTGTGTGTTCTTTTTCTTCTCCTTTTTGTGTTTTTGTCTGTGTTGTGCCTGTTTGTTTCCCTTTTTCTGTTGCCCTTTGTGGATACTGACAGTTGGTAAGTGTGTTGTGTATATGTACGTCCTTCTGTCACAGTTCTGCCTGTTTTGGTTATCCCTAGTCCAGTTTCGTGTTCCAGTCCTTTGTTTGCTGCCTCCCTGTTTTCCCCACACCTGAAGTTCGTTGTTAATCAGGGGTGTAGCCTTTATGTTCTCGCTGTTCCTTTTGTCTGTTAATTTGGTTGTTTGTTTGTTTAGAAGACATGCAGGCTCTTTAATTTTCAAATAAACTTTATGTATTCACCGGGACAAGGAGATTGGCAGTTTTCCTGTGTTGCATGTGAGTCCAGTTTTTCACCAGCATGACACCTTCCTTCTACTTCGTTCTTTCTGTCTTGAGTATTTGTGATGATGTTGGCCCGGTTGCAATTTGTGTCCATAGTAGGTATTGGTCAGTGTGAGGGTTTATGCTTTCATCGTCATTGTGGTGTATTTGTAAGTCCAAAAATGCTATGTCTTTGTTTTGTTCCTCCTCATGTGTGAATTTGATGCTGCCACTGCGCTCCATGTTGTTCAGGTGGACTGAGAGCCGTTGCGTGCAGCCAATTTGGATTTTTTTCTAGAATGTCATCAACGTACTTTTTCCAGAGTGTGATCCTGCAGTCTATTGGTGCTGTGGTGATGGTTTGTTCTTCCAGGTCTTCCATGAAAAATCCACTCTTGATCGCTGACAGTGGGTCTCCCTTGGCCAATCCTTCTTTCTCTTTGCATGAGGTTCCTTGGTATTGAAGGTAAGTGGTGGTGACGTAACATCTGTGAACGAGTCGACTCTTTTGAATGGTTCCTTAATGTGAATGTTTGGAACCGGATCTCATTTTTTAAAAGAACCAAATCTTTTTCTTTCTCATTTTTCATGCATTTATACACTAACACTGAACCAACACAAGAATCAGCTCAGAAGCAGGTAACGTGAGTGAGAGCTTTGTGCACAGATCCAGATCAAGTCTTGTGAACGGTTCTTTGAAATGAATGGCTCTTTTATGGGATCCAAATCTTTTGGATCTCATAAAAGAGCTGAAAGTCCTATCACTAGTAAGTGGATGTGGCTGTGAATCTCAGTCGGGTCATTACTGTATATCTTCAATCAAGAGTTTGGTTCTTTTCCGATTTGATTTGTCCTGACTGAGTCTATTATGAACAATGCTGAGTGTGGCTTCAAGTGTGTGGGCTTTTGTGAAGAGATACTATGTTGTGGAACATTTCATCTGGTTTTATGGTGATGTGCTTGAGTTCATCTGCCTCCACTCTGTTTGTTTCCATTGAAATGTTGTTCTTTTGGCTCTAATCTTCCACAGCAAGGCTAAAACTATCGCTATGGAAAATGTTCCCAAGCATGATTTTAACTTTCTATTTCCATGGAATCTCGCAGCTTACTTGCCACCTCCAGAAAGTTACATACTGTATCTTTAAGATGTCCAAAATATAACTAATAATCATAGACTGTACATATAAATGGACATAGCTGCTCGCTGCTGCGTTCCAAATAGGAAGTGATCATTGGCGTAAAATATTCGTATTGATCCGCTCTACATGATCTTAGTGTTTTGAGTTTTTTGTGGCTATTGTGTCCATAACTCAAGATATGAACAGTAACAATAGACAAATCAGGTGCCTTCATTCCCCGAGGTCACTCCATGGATCGCTCCCACTGACATTAGCAACAGGTTTGATTGACAGCATTGCTAAGCGCCTGCTCCCGGCTTAACCAGAGATGCGAGCGTGAAAGGGCATTATCTTCAACTGCCTCGCTCCAGATTGTCTCTGTAGTTGATTTGATACTCGGTTGGAATTACAAATATGGAACTTGGCTTCAAATTAGCCCCATAACTACTAGCCTCGACGAGCTTTATTAGACTGGAGCTGAATGCTATGGGTGAAGTCACACTCACTTAGTTCACTTCTTTATACAGTCTATGGTCATAAGTTATCGTTGACAGTTTAACCAAAACTGTTGAAAACTATCCCAGCATTTTCAGCAAGCCAATGTTTAAGATATATATATATATATATTTTTTTTTAAAGTAAATTTACAAGTTAAGATTTGAATTCTGAGCTCTTACGAGAACAAAAAGTCACGTAAAAGTTTAAAGTTTTAAAGTTGTACTCTCATTCTCTTCCAAAATTGGGCTTTTTAAAGTTTTTATTGCTGAAAGGATAGACATTCTTCAACAAGGCAATTCCCATATGTCCAAGTCAAGCCCACACTATCTTCCACTATTTCTGCCTGGACTATTTATACATGACTGCTTGTCTTTGGTAAATCTCCTGTTGGACATGGCTGAGACAGCTCTTACCCACTGAAACGTATGTGTCCAGAACTGCACTTGCGGAGGAGGGAGGGAACGAGGGAGCCCATGTCCAGATAATAGAAGGGTTCTGTCGACTCTGTTTTGCACTGAAGCGGCTGATTCTCCAATTCATCAATCCATCCATAGCCATCCCACTCTCATTCAATAGACTTTCGAGTAAGCATTCAGACGACCTGTATCTGCTTCAAAATAACTGCTCCTCAGGTCTAACCTTCAGTGGTCCTACAAATAGTTTTTTTGCAATAATTGTAAATAGATCTGCAAAGAGCCTAGATTTGGCCTAATCGGGATAATGACTAGCTAACTAATACAAAAGCTGTAATCGTATTTGGTCAGATTTAATCATAACCTTGACTTTAAACTGTAAAACACATGCCAAAAGACCTTTTATAACAGAGACAGCAACATTATGAAATCAAAATGTCAAAGAAGAATAAACAATTTGTGAATGTTTGAGCAATACTACACTTTATAGTAACTATTTGCCATCTACAACAGGGGTGTCCAAACTATGGCCCAGGGGCTAAATGCGGCTCTCAGACCAGTTTTTATCGGCCCTCAGGCATCCTGCTGAACCGGCCCAAGTGATCATATGCAATACTTTTAACAGCAAATTAAACTATTTCTACCACTATAACCTCAAACATCACATTGCAGTGTGATACAGACTTAAAATGAATGTGTTTCGAGCCTTATTAATACACAGCGGCTCTGTCAAAGCTGTGTATAAAGCACCGCACTGCATTGATCATTAGTCTGTGGCCCTCCACTTCCAACATGTTTTGTTTGAGATGTGGCCCTCGATTAAAAAAAAAAAAAATGTTTGGGCACCTCTGATCTACGAGGTCTCATTCCCCATATTTCAACCTTGATTTAGTTAAAAATGTAGTCAACAAAATAAGTACTAGGCTGCAGCCCTAGTTAAAACCAGCGCAAGGAGGAAGGTGGCGAGCATGTGGCATTACAAGACGTCTGTGCCGCCCTTGTGTGCAGGTTCTATTTTCATTTCCCTCTGACTCTTGGCCGTGTCTATTACCTCTGGCCATAGAGCTATAGACACCTCGATGGCAGGGTTTGAGGCCCTTAAGATACGTGTTCCCTGATATCAAATACAGGGGCAAAAATAAACCTGTACTGTGTGTTGGAACAGGGTGAACCGGTTACAGATTGTCCAGAAAGGGGGGCGCTACCTCGTATACATTGTTAGTGCGTCATCTGTCTTAAAACGTACATTTGCGAAGACCCATAAACCAATCATACATACTGCCTTAAATATCTATCTGAAGGGAGGATATAACTACACGTAAACTTCATTTTTATATCTTTAGGAACGCCCGTTACCAGAACTCTGTCAGAACTGAGGAAGAAACTCACGCAAGAGCTTCTCAAACGTGCAGAACATACAACGTGGGTGTATTTTTCACTGTATTTATGAAAGCAGCAACTCTTCTCACAGAAATAGAAGTTCCACACAGCGCTATTAGCTTTTGATATGTGGATTTATCACTGAAATTCATAATATTCTGTTAATATTCAAAAATTAACACATTTAACACAGAATTTTCATGAGAAGAAGCTTTGAAAAAAACATATTTGTGCAAAAAATCATGTCTAGTTCAGAGGATAGAGAACCTTCTTTTGCTAAGGATGGATTACACACAGGCAATTAGTCATTAGCATACAGTAACAACTATAACTGTAAAAAATAAAAATATATTTAAATCAATGCCTAATTCTGCCCAGTTACACAATTTCCAAATGAGCAATGCCGCATCTGCAACATGTCTGAACATCAACACAGAAGTCTTCACATTATTGAGGATATTGCAAGCACCGCCGCTAATTTGCTCACAATGGGTGGTCCCCTTTTTCAACTTTTTCGACTGACCTGCAGCCTAATGAGCAACTCTCCAACAACATCAAGGCAATCTTTTCCCATTCTGGTATTTATCATGCAACACATACTGACGGCTGCACAAAAAGAAAAAAAAAAAAAAGCGAAAGAATTTCAAAGGTACTGCAAGCTTTGGTTACCGTAAAACTCGGACAAACTGCCAGATTGCATTTGCTAGCAGCACAGAGCAGACACCCAACTTTGATTAAAGGTGTTTATGCTTGCCATGTTATCCAGTGTGACAATAGGCCCAACCAAACAAGACCTAATGAGGAGCAGGCTGGGTCTCGGTCTCACTGCTCTTTATATGTGACATTATGAATCAAGCTCATGCACGCTGATAGAAATAGCCTGCTCTTAGCTAGGTCACTACTTCTTTTTAGGTTGCCTTTTTTCCATTTTTAGAAGACTTTGAGGCAAGGACGGTATTGTTTGGAGGTAATGAGGAAGTGGGGTTTGAATTTGCACAGGATAAAGTTGCAACTCTATTGTTTAGGCAGACAGCAGACGTAATTAGATAAGGTTTTCTTTGCTGGTAATTGCTATAAAAAAGAAAAACACAGTTGGTATAAGGTTGGTAAAGTAGCCAAAAATGTTCTTTTGTAAGAGTACGTGTTCTTCAAAATTGCAATGGGACTTTCTCGAGAAAATTAATAAATGAATGAGATATTAAATGTCAGTACTCGTAAAAATGTGTTTTTGTTTTCAAAATGGCTAATTTAAGTATTGGATCAGTATCAGAAGACAGGGAATTGATACCCAATCCATAAAATGTTTGTCACTACTAGTGCCTGTATTGGCACATATAGATTATTATTATATATACAAATTATAACTTTGTATGTATGCATTTATATTCAAAACTTGAGCTTTTTGATGATTACCATTTTCAAACTTTTTTTTTTTTTTTTTTGGTTCAAAAATTGTTCAAGGAAAGTCTAGTGTATGTGTAATCCCTCAGTCATCCAGGTATGATAAAAAAAAATAAAAAACACAGGACACAAAACCTAGAAGGAAAGGTGTAACCATTCCTTGCACACCTGGTGTGCCTGAAATGCTTCAAAGGATTTTCAGACAGTATGAAAGTATGAAGTTATATTAGAGTCTATTTTTAGTTTATTTTTAAGTCTATTTTTTAAATTATTTTAAGCTATTTATCTATTATCTTGTTTTATTGCATGTACCATTTTCCTTCTGTTCTTTAACTGTGCGATGCAATACTGGAATTTCCCCACTGTGGGACTAATAAAGGCATATCTTATCTTATCTTATTCCAGTCTATTCCAAACCTACAAACACTTTAAGACAGAAACTGGTTCACCCAAAGGACAAAACCCCGAGCCACAAACAAAACAATGTGGTCTACTCCATCCGGTGTAGTAAAGAGTGCAGTGAGCAGTACACTGGAGAAAATAAACAGCTGCTTCATAAGAGAATGTACCAACACCAGTGTGAGAGCTCCTCTGGACCACAGTCTGCTGTACATCCCCATCTCAAAACCACTAACCACTCCTTTGATGGATAGTGAAGTAGAGATCTTAGCCAGAGAAAAGAAATGGTTTATTAGGAAAGACAATCCTTCCTTGAACAGGAATGGGGACTTAAGACATAATGTATCTCCTATTTATAACCAACCTCCATATTCAGGCCCAAATCAAGACAAAGAAAACAACAGTCCTAGCCAGTATGCTGATGGATATGAGGGTGCCCATTAGGGGGCTGAATGATTATGCTAAGTATGACTCAGGCACAGTTCACACTCATTAAATCTGGCTCACAAATAGAAACTGTAAACAACAGGTGTGTTAGTTTCAGTGTAGCTAGCTCCTCCCTTCAGAGAGATATAAGGCAGTGTCCAGCAGTAATCTGACCAGAACTGAAGAAGCAGCAAAACATCTTCACTCCTGGAAATTTTGTCCAGTTGACAGATTTGAATATTTATTTTACTAAAGTCTATTGTAATAAAAATTTGTCAGATTTGCCATCTGCTTCTTTTCAACCATTTTAACCTCAATATCTCTTTTCTCTATTTTGGCGTTGTAGGGGAGCTTTAAAAAGGTTTAAAAATATTTCCGCAAACCATGGATATTTGAGCTCGGGGCTTGCTGGCATTACTGGCACAAATGTCTGCGGGAATAATGCACTGAAGAGATAGTAATAGAGTAAGAGCACACTTTTACATGCCTGGGGTTCACATCACGACACCACGCACTTCTACATCAAACTACAGCCATGAAAACTGCAGCTACATGGAAACTGTTCATGGGTGAAGGAGTCTGACTGCAGGTGAGTTATGACAGAGTGGGTGACCAGTGCAGGTATGTGTCATGAGTAAAAGGTTTTTCCCCAAGTACATCAGAAGTCAGTACAGATATATAGTATAAGCAGCTCTCAAGGTCAAAATAGCAATAGCAATGTAATCACAAAGTGTTTCATTGTCTGTTTATCAGGAAGTGCATGTTAGTTGTGAGCTCCACCGTCACGTAAGAACACTGCACTGGTCCTAGAGAGTTGGATAAAGAGCTTACAAGTCATCATGGTGAATAATTAGAACGCTTGGAATGTATAAGGTAAGAGAGGAATAACTTAGGAGTGCAGCAAACTGTTAAAAATGGTTTAGTTCTGCTTTTCATGTTTTTAAGACAGTAAAAATGGCTTTTAGTAAATGTGGTTGGCCTTGGTGCAGAATATCCAAATGTTTGAATTCGACCAGGAGACAAAAACATATACAACATATATATATAAATGTAGGTGTTAAGACCCTGCAGGTAGCGATGTGTTGGTGAACGTAAAGTGGAGATGTTGAGGAGGCTAATGGTCCTGCTGCTGCGTTGATGACAGACGTAAGAGGGAAGAGCAGTGCATTTACACTTCATACATTGACTGGTTGAGGCAGTTTAATTGTTTGTCAGATTGGGAGAAAAGCTTTTAATATGTTTAATGTGTTTTAAGTCAAGTTTTAATTTAAAAGCATTTGAATTCTGAATTTTGAATAATGTAAGAACTAATTATAAAACACGAGTAATAGAAAGAAGATAATTTAATTGTTTGTTTTTTTACGTAACTTGACCGACAGTAGCACATACCTTTACTGTAGGTATTACTTTTACATGTTTTACATTTTTCTGACTAGGACCCTGGATAAACACACCTGGAAATGGGTCAAATGAAGATGATATTATTATTATTTTTTATTAATTCCTCCCATTTTTCAAACCATAGTAAATGCCATCTTGCACGTTATAAAACAACTGCCAAGCTGCAACATCCATCACTTGAACAGACTCTCACATGCTTTATGCTTCCACATATTACACTTTTCTTACAAAGGTAAGTCTTGATTCATGAACTCAACAACATAATACAAAATACTGACAAATAAGTTCAAAGTCAGCATCTTAACCAAACAACTACACCAAAGCCTTGTTCCACTTGTATTGTAACCTTATATCAGATGCTGGAGTGTTGAGTAGACAAATTATCTCCCTTGCAGCCATGTCTAATGCATTTTTAATAATATTTTTGCCTCATCAGCATTTCACTTCTCAGGGCAGGCGTGTGTACTCTAAAAGGACCAAAGGAAGGCACGACCAGACAAATGGCTTTTAAGGGGTGTCCGTGTGGCCGGGAGGACTCAGCAAAATTAGATCTATCCAGGAAAAGTAAGTAAATACAGTGGGTGAGAGTGGGAATACTTGCTGAGGACCAAATGCAATGGAAAAGTAATGGATTTTGTCAGTCATAAATGATCAGTAGTTTTTAGATTTGCTTTAAAGCCACAGTGTTTAACTTTTTAGCCAATAATAGTAAAAGAATAGTTGTGTTTATTGCACTGAAAAACACAGAAAAAACATGCGTACGTACAGTGAAGACGCTTGCATCTCCACAAACCTGACTCTTATTTGGTCTTCTACAGTATGGCATAAATGCATGAATGAATGTTCTGAAGTATGGTTTTAAGTTTCTATTTCTATGGAATTATGCAGGTTGTGTGCCACCATAAGCAGTATTTTTAACAGCAAATTAAACTTCCACTACCACTATAACCTCAAACATCCCGTTGTATTGTGATACAGACCTAAAATGAATGTGTTTCACGCCTTATTAATATACAATGGCTCTGTCAAAGCTGTATTTAAAGCACCGCACTGCACTGATCACTGGTCTGCGGCCCTCCGCTTCAAATATGTTTTGAGATGTGGCCCTCGATAAAAATCTCCATTAGTTTAACTCTGCAGGTCGTTGTCTTGAACTTGAACTCAGCATGATTGGGAAAACAGCTACTAGAAATGTATTTATTGTAAATTTATGACAAAAAGATCATAATACACATCAGACATTTGACATTTTGAAAAATAAAATACAAATATTTTATATATACTGTATTTAATTTAAAGAATGAATTTAGTTTCCTATTGTTCTTTGTTGTATTTTTTGTATGTTTTGTATTGTTCTGTTTTTTGTGACTTACTAGTAAATTACAGCATTTACTTTTTTTTGCTATAATCTCAAAAATAGTTAGCAATCTCACTCACAAGAAGAACATGCAAACTCCACAGAAACAGAGCCTTTCTGGTTAGTTAGAGAACCAAAACTGGGATCTTTTTGCTGTGAAAGCTCTGGTGTTTGTTCTTTTACATAGCAATGCATTTGTGATTTGCAGTATCTTAAGCATGCTGACAATGACATAAAATCTCTGCGACTGGAGCAACCAACGGAGAACTAATCCTGCAAGCCTGTCTGGAACTCCCCCACACATACCGGGCAATTAGTATTTTTTAACATGCAAAATGAGAAATTCAAGCTATACTGTCATTAACCGAAATACAGTGGAATGCTTTTAAAAACTCACTCTCAGTGAAGCGTCACCCGTGCGTGAAGCAGCCTTCTGGCACAAGTCGTGGAGCATTAGGTCACCACTTACCTGTCTCACAAATCACTCTGTCTCACACTGGCCTTCTTTATTAGGAAACGATATAGCCATGAATGCAATAAAACCCCAGTCCTATTTGGGATGGAAAGTAGCCATTTTGTGACTGAAGAGGAGAAAATGTGGATGGACATGGCTCAAGTATTGCACCTGCCCGACGGCTACGGTTTTAATTTAGTAAATGAAATGTTACAGGTACAACTAGGGAGCTAATTGCGACGTGGCGTGATTTATTTCTGGAAAACACATTAATCTTGACTGTCAGTGGAAAAAATGCAATTCTGTGTTTCTTCTTGTTGCATGAAAATTGTTTATTGCGCGTGACGTTTAATGAACCAGCTGCCAGACTGGTTAGTTAAAGTTGCAACGATTAATTTCAGTAATTTATTTTCAGTTGGCCTGTGCATATCTTCTTAAAAAAACAGATTTAAGTACATAAAAAGAAAAAAAAAACATTACAGAAGTATTATGTAGTCTTGGTATGGTATACTTTATATTTTATTGATCCTTTGCGAGCATAGACTGTATAAAGAAGTGGACTAAGTGAGTGTGACGTCATCCATAGCTCCAGTCAAATGAAGCTCATCGAGGCTAGAAGTTACAGGGGCGAATTTGGAGCTGTTTTCCATATTTGAAACTCTGACTGTGAGTATCATAGCAACTAAAGAGCCAATCCGGAGAGAAGCCCCTTCCCGCCTGCACTGCTGGTTTGGCAGGGACCGAGCGCTTAGCAAGGCTGTCAATCAAACTTATTGCTAACGCTAGCAGGAGCGACCTCGGGGAAGGAAGGCAACAGATTTGTCTCTTATTAAGGTTCATATCTTGAGTTACGGACACAACAGCGAAATAAAAATTCCAGGATCATGTAGATCGGGGTCAATATGGACCTTTTAAGACCAAAATGACGGCTGAATGAGGGCCTATGTCTCTCGGCTGGCCTGGGAACACCCACCTGAGGAGCTGAAGGACGTGTCTGGGAGTCTCTGCTTAGACTGCTGCCCCCGTGATCCAGCGCAGGATAAGCGGAAGAAAATTGATGGATCGATGACAAGCCTGACAACGGGATTTATGGATAGAGGGGCAACAGTTTTCTAATGTGAAGTAAATTGGAGCCAGAGTCAAAGGAGCTGAAGGCGTATCATGTTCATTTCCTATTTGGCACACAGCGGCTAGCAGGTTAGTTATGTCTATTTATATATACAGTCTATGTTTGTGAGGGAAATTAATTCTGTGACATTTGACCCATCCTTCTACCAGCTCTCAGGTACCAACCTCCAGACCTTGAGCTAGGCTTTGTCAGGACCACCTTAGCTAGAGGATTTTAAGTATGGTGCACGTTTTGGGTTGATGGAAGAAACCTTGGAGTGCACGGAGAAACACCCACCTACACACAGCGGACACAGGCCAAACTGGGAATTGAACCTGAAACCTTCTTGCGGTGAAGTATGAGTGCTAGCAACTCAGCCACGGTGCCACAGACTTTGAAACTTGAAACATAATTATAACTATAACCTTTTTTAGTACATCCAAATGTGCCTTTGCTGGCAACACTGTTATTTTGTAGGTACCTTTTATACTTATTTTTTTTCATACATTTCAAACACTTTTTCACTGTTCAAATGATAGGATGTATTGTTGTTGATTTTTTTTTTACTTAGAGTTAATTGCTATGGACAAAATCCTAACTCATGTTGCGCTATGAGGTATTTCAAAAGTTTACTGCATAGTAGCTTTAATCTCTAGATAGTGCACACCAAACTGCAGATGTCAACACATAACTCATCATTTCACAGTCAGCAGGTGTTGTTTGGCAGCTTGCACAAACTTGAAGGAAGTTTTAGCTCGGAGACATGACCCCTCGCTGTAGAGTGAGACAGGAGATCCTATGGGGAGGCGTGGTGACCGACATGGACGCTGCTCTCCAAATGTGCACAGGGGGAGTCCAGATTGGGGGTTTTGGCCAGGTTTCAGTCCCGGGGAAGAGGACGGAGATAATGAAAGATGGGAGGAAGACAAGCAGCATGGTGCAAGCTGCTGCGTGACATCCGAATGAGATGGAGAGAGGGAGGAAGAGAAGGGAGAAAATACAAAACACAGGCTAGTTTTTTGCAAACTTGTATTTAGGTTTTTATTTTTAACTCTATAATACCCATAAAGGCACTGTACTTGATTTTCACTGTCTTAAAATGTTAAAAACAGAACTTTTTTTTTTTAAACAGTTAGTGTGGTCCAAAGTTATTCCTCACTTGGCTTATGCAGTCTGACCATCCTAATTACTCACCGCGAGTCTAAGCACTTATCACAACTTCGAGCCATCACAGTAAAGCGAACAACAACCAACATGCTAACAGTGCAGTTCCTGATTCTCAGACAATACAATGCAGCCAGGACACAGTAAACAAATAAAATGCAACTAGAGTATGAAATAATTTATAATTTTGTTTTTTTGCAGCCAGCCACCCCCTATGGCTTTTTTTTTTGTCATGTAATCAACACTGTAACTTCCCTGACAGCCCCAAGTTCCAATGAAGCTATTAAAGGCGAATAAGACTGTGGATTCTATTGCTGTGGCGGCCATCTTGTGAGTAAAGGGTTTAAATGAACATATATGAATGCAACTATGTGAATATTCTGTTTTTTCACGGCTATTACCAAAAATTTTAATATTTACGTAATGATTTTTTCACATTAGTATAGTAGAGCATGGGTATTAGATGAAGATGGAGATTAGAAAAATTCCAGTTCCCTATTAATAAGTGTAAAATTCTAGAGTAGACTTGTACACTTACAACATGACTACTACAAATGGATGTTGATTACTATACGTTACCATCTTCCGACCTCCAGTGCAGCAGAAGACACACAGAGGAGTGCACTTCTATGTCTGTGGTGAGGGAGCAGTTACAGAGAAAGATGGAGGTGGAGGTAATGTCCTTCCACAAAGCTCTCACCAACCTCCAGGAGAACTTTAACAGAAGCAGTGACCTGTTGTTTGTGACTAGTGCTGTGGACGTGCAGTCAGTTGCATACAAGCCAACACAGAACAGAAGGTGGCTTTGAAAAACAAAGTGGATAGTAAGAAGAGGGTGTCCGAGCTGGAGGTAGAGAATAGGAGCCTGCAGGAACGCATTAAACAGAAGAAGATTGACACTCTAACTTGTCAAACTGCACGAGAAGACTGTGAACGAGCTGACTTCATACAGAAAAAGCAGAAAAAGTCCAAAGTCAAGTTTAACTGGGTTGGACAAGACTTTGAGGAAGAAATATCAAGAAAGATATCAACTTCTTTCAAGAGAAAAAAGTGGCACTCTTATCAATAAGAACGACAGATCTAGGACTGAACAGGAGGAGAGGGTGAACCAGTTTACCTCAAAGATAATGGAGCTGCAGGAAGCTCTCAAAAAAGCAAGTAAGTAAAGAGAAATAAAGTTCAAACTGAGATATTGGACCAAAATCAGGAAAAATTGGAGACAAACCAAATGGCCGACACTGGTGTTCTGGCACAGCTGAGGCAGGAGCTGCTATTAGCTAAAAAAACATTTGATCAGGAAAGCCATACTGAGAGTAATGGACCTACAGGAGGTGAAAAAAGCCACTGAGAAGCTTTAGAGACAGCTGAAGAAAGAACGGGAGGACACGATGCGTTATATGAACCAGCTAGAAGGAACTTGTGGCGAATTTGACCAGCTCGGGGAAAGGCTGAACCGCTTCGGCCATGAAATCCACAGCTTTGAAATGTCTTCACTCCTACAACTTTTTGTCCTGTTGACAGATTTTACTTTTGACTTTTACTGTGGATCAGACCTGGACGACTGACTTGCTTCATGATCAGCAACAACCGCAACAAGGAAATCAGGAATGACGCTAAAAACCATGAGGAGAAGGCAGCTTTGGAGAGACAGGTGACTAAAATAACATCCAAACTAAATCAGGGAAAAACGTGACAAGGAAAACGGACAAACACAAGTGAAAGAGCTTGAGCAGACACGAGAGAAATTCAAATTCATGGTTCAGAAATGTTTTGAAACTTCAGTTGACTCCCTTGTTGTTGTTTCCTTCTCCTCCCCTCTTATCGCAGAAAGATTAGAGCCTTTTTGTCTTTGGTATGGACATAACCCAAACATTCATTTTATTCATAGGCCCAACCTGAACATGTACACTTAACAACATTTTAGATTTGTGTTTAATTGGCAGAATGTTGACAGCCCGGTAGAGTTTGACAGACCAAAGTAACGATACAGAACGCAGATATTGGCCAAAGTGTTACCAATAATAAAAATAAATAAACTTCAGGTATAAAAGAGATGATGTGAGATTAAGATGGTCTAAAAATGCTGAATTGAAAACAATGCATTGGATTAATATAGCACACATAGACACCTGCAGTGCTTTACAGTACATTATTCACTCACTCTCTACTCGGTGGTGGAAAGCTACTATTGGAGTCACAGCTGCCCTGAGGTAGACTGACAGAAGGGAGGCTGCCAATCTCCACACACACCACTTCTCTAAAGGAAAATGACAGAACTTGGTCTGAGATATTGACAAAACGTCAGAATTCTCTGACCTTCAGGTTGGTGGATGAGTGCTCTAACCACTGAGCCACTGTTACCCCAAGAACAATGAACAACTTTACTTTTATTTACCGCTTCAGTTTATCTATCTCACCCGCACACACTGTATTCTGTCAAAACCTTTGAGTGCAGAGTTCATAAATAAATTAATCTGTTTATTGACTACAAAGAAGAAAAGAAAACATTACTATGCCTATTTTCCTGTACAAATGTAAGTTCCCACAGTGGGATACTATATTCATGTTTTGTTTTTGTTTTTTTGGGGTTTTTTTCATATGAACTATTGGTATGCCACAAATGCTTGCATTGACCAAAAAATTGTGTTAAATAGACTGATTTTTTTTCGTTATTACAGTAACAAACTTGCTAATATGAAAAAACAAAGCAAAATAAAAATAAAAATCAAATAAATAAATAATACATACATACATAAATCCATACATCCATACATACATATTTACTAAAGTTAAACCAGGGGCGGTACCAGAGACGGGGCTTGAGGGGGCACTAGCCTCCCCTAGAACAGTCAATGCACCCCCATAGCTCCCTCAAACATTTTTGCCCCACTTTCATAGCATATCTCGACTAGAAATGTTGTTCAAAATGAGACTAATTTAAAAAAAACAACAAACAACAAAAAACAAAAACCTATTAGCTTTTATAAATCACTACAGGGGCTAACTACGTATAAACTTTAAATCAGCAAAGTAAACATGGTAGGGGGTATGGGGTACGCTCCATTGGTAATAGCCTCTAAATGAACATGCTAAGTGCACAGTCACCTTGAAGATCACTCCTTTACCTCCTCCAACCAAAAATGTCTGGCGCCGCCCCTGAATCGAACCGATAGCAATAAAACCAGAATCTTTATTGACACATGGAGAATCCTTGCACCATGTTGTCCCAAACTGAACTTGAACAACACTGACCTTGAGGAGTTTGTGGAGTGCATTACAATTTAGCGAGTTAAGATAACGCTGTACTTTAGCTTAGGATCAAATTCAAAAAATAAATCCAAAACAGATCCGTGAAATGATGCCAAAGAAAACAAATGCATTTATCCTTCTATTTCTACAGTCAACATAGTTTTCCAATAAAATGCATAACCATCTTCATAGACTGGATGGGTTAAGTGATTCCAGACAGATCATGACAGTGACCACTTTGGCAATGCTAATCAGAACCTTTGCCAGTTTGATGATTTTAGCTTCTGTTTTACATTTTTGCAAGCACTGTTAATCTACAGTTTGGATTTTATGCAGCGAGGGATTTGTGTCATACTGATTTTGTAACCTCAGTATTATCTGTAACATCTTTTTGAGGAGGAACTGAACACATGCCTCTAGGTTGTCTGTAACTGTTGACAACATGTAATGACTCCTACCAGGCTGATACAATGTCATTTTACCATTTCAAATCTAATTCTTAGTAAGAAGTTTAACAGAGAAACTTGATTTTGTCTCTGGCTTAAAGACCAAACTTTTTAATCACGGAAATTTTTAACCAAAGACCTGAGTATATATATTTAAAGAGGGGGGTATTATGTAAAAAGCTTTCTCCCATGTCATAATGTTGTTCAATCATCAAAAACTTGCCTGAAGAGGTTTTAGATGTCATCCATGCATGTTTGAGTGTTTTAGCAATCTCTCGTGGGCCCTGCTTGAACCCTCTTTACAGTTAACTGTAAGATCCTGTGCAATGCTCCACCCACAAGTCTACGTCACCCATGCTCCCATGTGACTTGGCTTTGACAGAGCCGCTGTGTATTAATAAGACTTGAAACACATTCATTTTACATCTGTATCACAATGCAACGTGATGTGTGAGGACATAATGGTAGAAATAGTTTAATTTGCTGTTAAAAATCCTGCTTATGATCAATTGGGCCGATTCAGCAGGATGCCTGAGGGCCAATAAAAACTAACCCTAACCCTGCTCTAAAGAGAGAGTGATTTAGTGTGGGGGTGTGGGGACACTGAAACATATTAAACATTTGAATATGTTGTTTTCAATTAATATACCATTTTCAAAAAGATAATAGCTAACATGGTGATCTAAATATGTTATGTGTTAGCAAGTGTAATAATTCCCCTCTACTATTAGCTGTATTTCTTTTATTTAAAGGTGCACTATGTAACTTTGCAGGTGGAGTGTACAACACCTGCGTCCATGGGTGCTTTTGCTTTGCCTGGAATGTTCCAAAATCTGGCATTAAACTTAGCTGTGCTGCATTTATTCAATTATATATATATTTTTATTACTAAAAAGAAACATCTTGACACACTCGCCTCTTCACAGATGTGACCTGGAACTCCCTTATGGCACCACTTGCTTGTAGCCATGGAGATAAATATGTTTAATGCCAATCTGATCATGAATGAAACAGGCATTTTCAATCTTCTTGCATGTAACAGCATTAAAACTAAAAAGATGTTATATTTCTAGATATTTTTTACCTTGTAACATTGCAAAGACGGTTCAAAGACATAAAATCAATAAAATGTGTACAAAAACCTTTATTTTGTCCAGAAGGTCGAAAACCAGACTATTAACTTGACCAATGCTGCAACAATTCAGTCTAACAATAGGTGAATTATCTTTAACCTTCACTGCTCCGACAACCACTTCTGCGTTTTCACACTCCTCGCTAACTGACTTCTTTGACCTACTTCACATGGTCTTTTATTTCGTCGACCCTTAACTTGTCAATTGATGAAGAAACAACAGCAAAAATCCTTCCAGATACAAAAAAAGAAAAAAAAAACTGAAGAGGGACGCCTATAATTGCCACGCTGAAAGGGCTATTCAAATGCCATTCTTTTAGCATAGTGATTGGCTTCCACGCTCCCCCCCCCTTGCTCCACATTTGCCCTCTCTCAATGCGTTCGCTGTCATTCAAAACACGAGGAGGGCTTTTTCCGACGCCCCGGAATAGTTTGCGTGGCAGCATAACAAGCTAATTAGAGCCCCCGTCCCGTGATGGATGGCTGGGAATGGGTTGGAAGACTTGGGCACGGGGTACGCGCAGGACCACCCCTCCGGTAGCACCCCCCTCCAACCATCTGGCACGATATGATGGCTTAATTGGAAGAGAGATGGAGAGAGAGGAGCGGGGGGTTATCTGAAAGTCTTGGTTGACCCCCGTGTATTCAGCTCCTACTTTGGAATTGTGTTATCACGATACTAAAATTTCAAACTCGATACTATTGACTCAATACTCAGTACCAATTCTGATGTGACGATGATAATACAAAACATTAATTTAGACAGTAGAATGTCATTGTCAGGTAGGTTCCACAGTGGTCCATGGGCGTGTACTAGTCTACTTGTCTTGTACAAGTTCAGATACAGCTCAAGATCATTCTAAAGCTATTCAGGAAAGATTCATTTCGCTTCTGCTAATATGACTTTTTGTTAGTATCGATACTTGCTCAAATGAGTATCTAGTTTCTATACTCGTTATAGTCTCAATTAGTATCTGACGTTCAGTACTTTTTGGTACCGTAGTTGGTTAGTACTCAGTTGCATTTAATCAAGTGTCTTTTTAAGAAATCGTACTTTTCTAGCAACATAATTTACTGTTACTTGAGTAAAATTTGTGTTGAAGTAACAGTACTCAGTTGCTTGGGTAAACATTTTGGTTACTCTTTCCGCTGTGAGTAAGTCTAAGTAACAAAAGCGTAGTTTATGTTGACAATATGACATTATTTTCTTGCACCTTTCCTTCAGATATGATTTAGTTAGTCTCACTTGGTCTATTCTTTAAAAACAGCATATTTTGTGCATTATCTGCTTAATATTTTGTCCTTCTTGCACTCTTCTGTTTTAATGTTAATTTTATGATGATTATTTGTGATTATTTATGTTTTGATTTGTGCGATTTTAGTGTCTTTCTTATTCTGTAAAGCACTTTGAACTACTTTGTGTACGCATTGTGCTATACAAATAAACTATAAATCACTTCTTACAGTTACAGTTACTCATACTTGTGTAGTACTTTTTCCAAATACTTTTTTTACTCTTGGATTTTGGACCACTACTTTGTATTTCTACTTGAGTAATACTATTTTTAGGTAACATTACTCTTACTTGAATACAATTTTTTGCTACTCCACTCGCCGGTTTGGTTTTAATTGTTAGCGTGAATGTTTAGCCGTGGTTCTCAGCTGTTTGTGGAGTGGATTCTGAAGCGATCTCATCGTAGAGGTCAACAGGGGTCAATACACTGCCGAAAGCATTAGTCTCAATAATGGGCTGACAATGACTGATGGATGGGGGTGACAGTGAGTGTGTCCACATTTACTTAGCGGAGCCATGTGCACTTGTTCAAAGTCAAACATTGGTTTCATTTTAAGTGGCTTCTTGAATTTTTGGCACTTAACAACTTTGCTTTGTTTCAGTCACGCAAAACAAAGCAGATTCCCTCTTTTTTTTTTACTTTTAATGCAAAAACTCCAAAGATGTAACGTGCACAAAAGGCTTCACATAGCTACTTCTGGTTATGGGGATGGGTTGATTAATTGTTTTATTCTGACGTTTTGGTTTATTTTCTTCTGCATATTAGGGTTTAAAAGTCACTACAGGAGCTAATTACATTTAAATTTGTTTTGGTAGCATGTGTATTCATTAATATTATGAATAGGTTCCATATTTAATTCAGTGTTAGTATTGTACTTTGTTATGTTCTATGATATATAAGATGATATTCTGGTTGGGTCTTTAACTGGATGTAATACAATGATTTTGGCCCAGAATGTCTCATAATGTTGTATAATAAATGGCTGAAGGTCACACGAAGAAGAAACAAAAACACAGAAGCTACTGGAGGACTAAGGCTGCACAGTAAATCAAACGCCAGGTATGAACAAAACACCTAATAAACATATATATATTTCACTATTTTGTCCGTACATCAAGGTATGAACATTAATAACAGAGAAATCAGTGTCTTCTTTACCTGAGGTTTCTCCTGCTAGCGTAAATAACAGCTTTGATTCACAGCGTAGCTAAGCGCCCGCCGCCAACTTAACCAGTGGTGCGGTCTCGCTCCGGATTGGCTCTTTGGTCGCTATGATACTAGCGATCAGAATTCCTAATATGGAACTCGGCTAGCGTCGATGAGCTTTATTTGGCTGGAGGTGAACGCTATGGGTGACATCAGACTCAATTAGTCCACTTCTTTATACAGTCTGTGGTTTCAGTAATAGTTTTAGCACCAATTAGAATCTGGATATTTCTTTTAGTTCCAAGAATCCGCTTTAATATCAGTCCAAACCATATTTCCCTCGTCTTTGGCCTCCCCTCTGTCGTCTCTCACCTTCCTCTGCTCTTCAGACCTCGCTGTCAACTCCCACTTGGCCACTTTCTTTTGTGTCCGAGTGATTGATTTGGACGCCTTCCTTTCGTTGGCGATCAATCCGGCCGTGATGGATTCTGGAGAAAAACAAAGAAGGCACTGATCTCCGGGACGTCCTGCCAACTCTCCCTTTGTTTTCTGTTGTATCGTCTGGTGTACACTGTGTATGAGAGAATAGACCGCTCTGTCAAATGCATTAGGCTGAGGAGAAATTGTGGAGTGTGCTTTAAGGTAACCAAATTGTCGACATGATATCTTGTAGTGGTAATACAATTTGGTTGATGGATGAGCACGCCTATGAGGTACTCTTTATTGACCCTGTAGGGCAAGTTGACCGATACCATTCAGTTCCTGTGGGGCAAGTAGCAGTAGCCAGGGACCTATCTCCAGATCTAGAGGTTAGTTCATGGTCCGGAGGAAGTAGTTGGTGGATTTGATCAGAAACCAGAACACTTATAGCAGGCGTGACCAAACTCTGCCAGGTGAATTGGACCATATTACCTTAAACAGTAATTTTTACTGTACATTTCTAAAAATCCACTTTAACAAGCCCGTATCAAATATGTAATGTGTCCCACTGAGGATGTAAGTGTGAATAAAGGTCTAGTGGTTCAGTCTAACTTGTAATATTAACACCGATTTGAAGTATTCACTGTTTTGGCGACCAGTTTATGGCCCTCAATCGGCCCTTAG
Source organism: Periophthalmus magnuspinnatus (assembly GCF_009829125.3). Taxonomy (NCBI): domain Eukaryota; kingdom Metazoa; phylum Chordata; class Actinopteri; order Gobiiformes; family Gobiidae; genus Periophthalmus; species Periophthalmus magnuspinnatus. The sequence continues at coordinate 15,589,171 of NC_047146.1, forward strand.
CGTCGTCTGTGTTTTTATATGTGGCCCTTAATGAGAAGTTTTGACACCTCTGACTTATAGGAAACCAACAGATATAGAATAGGAACCATCGTAGATTTCCTGAACAGTGTGGGAGGAGTCTTTAGAGTTTGTATGTTCACAGTTTGTCCAAGTGGATCTGTTCAAATCTGGTACTCAGGTTCTATCTGTGATTTCAACCGAGAACAAGATAATAAGTCTTCATTAAGGTGCACACGATGAGGATCCTGGTTACTTGCTGCTCCTGACAGTTTACTGCAGTGGTCTTGAAAAATGGGTCAGATGCAGCAGACTGGAGCGATACAGCTGGGGCATCCAACTTTATGGTGGAAAACAAAAATGGTACTCATTTACAAGCATAGAGTATATTGTAAAAGTACAATTTGTGATGAATCCGATAGTTTTGAATTGAAACCTGGTAATGCAGCTTTACCATTAAAAGTCACCAATCAGCTAGTTAGCATTTCGTCATGTGGTCAATGTAAATCACTACTTCCTTTCTTTCCTTCTCACCGGTTTAGTGATGAACACAGCCAACCTTAATGACCCTATAGTCCAAGAGCAATTAGACTCCTGGACTTAATGAAAAAAGAAAAAAAAAAATCTCCAAGGAGTTCGATTTCAGTCTAAGCACTCAAACCCTTGTCCATGAAACCCAGCAGTAGTATTCCGAAGATGTCACTAAACCACAAACATAATCATCGATCGTAAATGAAGTGGGTGTTCTATTGACTCTCGGGATTGTCCTCAACTGTGGAACAATGGGCTTTTGTAACGTAATGACAGAAACTCCAATACCACTTGGGATTTGTCACAATTTCGACTTCAGATACTTTTTCAAAAGAGTGCTGGCAGGCTCTTTTCCTAAACAGGTTTTTTTTTTTTTTTTTTTTTTTTATGGAACAGGCTAACCGTTCGACATCTTTAACCTTGACCAGTACAAGCCACCTGCGCAATGCCATGCTGTGAAACATTCTAGGCAAAGTAAAAGAACAGTTCAAATCTGTCAACTGGACAAACAGTTGTAGGAGTGAGGATGTTTCGTTGCTTCTTCGGTTCTGGTCAGATCACTGGTGGACACTGTCTTATATCTATCCAAAGGGAGGAGCTAACACTGAAACTAACACACGTATCGTTTAGTTTCGTTTTGTAATCTGACCAGAACTGAAGAAGCGGCTTCAATGAGCAACGAAACGTCTTCATCCTACAACTTTTTGTCCAGTTGACTTTTCCTTTTACTATGGATCATACTTGGATGACTGAAGGATCGCACAAACATCCATTCTCAGCGTAGGGTTCTTTAAATCTAAATTCGTAATTTGGAGTGCGAAGACAAGCCATTTTTCAATTTTACATATAAACATGAAAAATCGCAGTATAGATGGAGGTACATTCAATAAAACAGCTCATCCTCAACCAAACAATAGCTATTATTAACTGTGACAAATGAACATGGTTAAGTAGCCGTTGCGCGTGTATCTTTCTTCATGCTAACTTATCAATATTCTATGGGTCATCAAATCGCACGCTAGCCATTTTCCCCAGAGTCGGTCAATAGTGTAGCCAATTAACAGACATTTAGCCCGAGCAGTATTAATGACCTAGGACCAAGGGCAGCCGAGTTTGAAAAAGGTTGCGCATGGGTGACGAAAATTAACAGTGACGGGCCATCGATTCAGTATTGGAAGGTTAATGCAGTAGCGGCATTGTAGCGTTGTGGCTGGAAGAAACATGCAAAAACGACGGTCAAAGCTATTGGTATTTCTGGGTCAGGACAAGGAATAGTTGACACGAATTTGACCTAAACAGCCCTTGTAGTTGTAGCAATTGACCTCTTATCTTAAATTGGGCGAATGAAGTGAAGTTCGCCCAATTTGCTGGTTGTTTTAGTAGTAACCACGCGTGCATTTTTTCTTTGATTGAATATTATTTTAAAAGGGTAACAGCACTACAGAACAAGAAACATGTAAAAATGAAGTATAAGTAGGAATTAATTATAAGTACGTTGGTCAAAGTCATTGGCGTTTCTGGGTCTGGTCGAGGAATCGTTGACGCAAAGGTTGATCTAAACAGTCCTCGGGGTTGTAGCAAATAAACTAGGTTAATCAGGTGATGTTAGTTGTTTTTGATAGTAACCACTACCAATCCTCAGTCAGTTTTTCATCTTTTTTGGATTGATAAAGATAAGAATTAAGTAACAACATGACAATGACGACGCTACGTTCAATTGCAGTAGAGATGTAATATATTTCTTCTATAATCTCTTGCCAATAATTCACATGAGGTTGATCATTTTTAAGACAGCTCCTTGCAGTTGTTTTTCTTGATGCAGCTGACAGAACTACGTAACTTTTTCAAATACCTCTCCAGGCAAAAGGCCCAACAAAAATATCTTGGAATGCTTAGGGATAAGATAAGTCAAAACAAAATCTGTTCTGCGTTTACTGCTTATACATGGTCTTGCGAGGTCTACGCATTATATGGATACTCCAAAAATTGGGACGTAATACACATTTGAGTATTTATTTTGTGTATTGTTTGTATTTGTCTGTAGTTGCTTGTTTATTTTACACTGGATGCTCTTCCTGTTGCAATCAACCCTTTGAGCCTATTTTCCGAAGGTGCACTACGTCACTTTTTGTGGGGGGGCTGCCATGATGATGTTGCTTTAACGAGAATATTCCACCATATGGCATTAAACCTAGCTATCTCTGTGAAGATAAGCAGGTAAGCTAAAAAGTTGCACAGTTGCACCTTTAACAAATCACCGCAAATATGTTTAAAACTTTACGTTCAGGTGACCCATGACAAACAATTAGCAAAAAGTTTTTTTCCACTCCCTGTTTTGTTTATATATTTTCAACAACACTCTTTTTGTGAAATTAGCAAAAACAATACAAAGTTCCCTCCATTGTTCTTTATGACCACCTATTGCCGAACAGACAATACTGACCGATAGCATTCGCACAAATGTATGCAGAATTGTTTCGTCCTCCTACTCATCCCTGACAGTTGCATAAATAAATGTGATAAGCAGCACCTCAAATGGCCCTGGGCTTATTGTAAATAGCCAATACCTGAGCGGAAATGGCAGACAGGGAAACAATAGCAGCAATTAAACAACTGCCGTCCGGCCACAGTAAGAGCAGGTGCAATTATCAGGTGACTTCTTTAGGTCTTTGAAAAGTTCATAATATGCAGTTTTAAGTTTACCCAGAGTTCATTTGGGGTATCATCAGTCATATTTTTGTGGAGATAGTTCATGTCTTTAGTTGCAAAGACTGATAGGCCTATTGTATTTTGATTTGACATGGATATTACAGTACAATGGATGACCTTCCATTGTTTACAGATTTGGATCCGTTGAAAACTTGACATGCATCAGAGTTTGGAACTGATTTTGTCAGCATTTGATAACAATATAACAAAAAATGTATATAATGTCAATCCCTTTAATTGGATTACATCAAGCACTCTTTATTTTCACCATACAAAACTGTGATGTGGAGGTTCTATTGTCAGTTACTGGTCAAGTACTTTTGCATGTTTCCTCACACCAGCGTTAGCAACAGGTTTAATCGATAGCTGTCATATGTTGTGGTTAATTCGCCCACCACCATGAAAACCAGCGGTACAGGCGGGAATGAGTGACTATGTCCAACAACCTTCTTCTAGACTGGCTCTTATATATGGAAATGAGCCATTATAACTGCTAGTCTTGATTGGTTTCATTTGTCTGGAGTTATATACATTTTACAGTCCTTTCACTTACATTGATTCCCACACCATAAGCCTAAACTGTCTAAAACAGCAAACTGATAAAACAGAACTCTTGTGACAGTCGGGCTTTACTAGAAAATTGACATTCGTGAAGACAAATCTAAACTCTCAAAAATCTTTCTCAACAAACTGACCTCACCCCTGTCCAATATGGCCTCCTCTGTCCCATGTGCACCTCTACATACAGTACACTCAATACCAGTTCAGCTCCAGGACGTGACCCTTTTCCCTCTCCATCCTTCAGCCATTGTTCCACAGTGGGCAGGCAGCAGCGCATCAATAATACATTCCTCCACAGAGAGACCTCCATCGCAGATCAATAAGGTTTGAAAATCTATCATAAGCAATGCGCCGATGCCAAAAAAGACCCCGTTATGTGATATGCAAACACAGCAGGTCGGGTTCACATGAATATTTCTGAGTTCGCCCTTGGAATAATCAATTCGTCTTGGTTGGGCAAAAGCCTATTTTACTGACAAATGCACAATAAACTAATGCCAGTGAGCAATTAATTCTGCTGTAGCTTTATGAATACAAGTTAAAGTATCAAAGCTGAGGAAATATACAGAATACTCAAACAGCTGATAAGATATGGCTACTGAATAATGGTATTTTAGTGACACTACACACCAGTGAACCATGTAACGTGACAAGCAGAGTAATCTATTTAGCAATCTATCCAACTGCTATTTACCTGGTCAGCCAGAACAATACGCTTTGACAATGCTTTCCAAAGATCAGTGGGTCTGGAACAACATCCTGTCTCCCTGATTCCAGAGGGCGGGGTTGACAGTCGAATTAACCAAGAGAGAGACGTGGCTTGCATGTATTAAACACAAGAGGACAGAGAAATCAACAATCAAAGCACCAAACTCTTATTAATCTCAGGTAAAAGAAGTTATGGATTTGTTCTGAATGAGTTGATGAGTTATCAAGAGGAGAGTATTGGCTGTGGTTGGACTGTCCCAAGTTAGGATAGAGGTTTGTCACTCTCTATGGTCCGATTCCAGACTTTTCGGGATGCAAACAGATTGTAGAACGGACTGGCAAGCTAACATCTACTCTTTATAGCCGAATTAAAGCTGCTTCATTCTTCAGTGTTCGAACTGCTGGCATTTTTACTTGAAACATAGATAGATCAACTTACATACAATTAACACCGGCTAGGAAGCTAAGAAGTCCAAAAGTGGATAATACATAACCCACGCTACTGCTATGTAGAGGTGCAAATACTTAAAGTGCATATGAAGAGTTAGACTACTAATTTCACCAAAACATTAACACGATCATATTCATTTTTTTTTTTATTTACTTTTTTTTTTCTGAAGTTTATAATTTTACTTCCTGGTTGAACTTGGCCAGAAGATATGACATACGTAGAGGTAATTCCATAACTGTTACTTAGCAGTCGTCAACTTAAAAAGGGCAAAAACATAATTTTGTGTCTAATTTACACATTAGTTATAATTAGACTAATAGAAATAAATTACAACATCTTTATTTTGTTAAAGACGTTTTCAAGCATCAGAAAGTGTCTTCTTTTTGTGCAAATTGTCTGTGCATTTTGTATATTTCTACTTTTCTTATCAACCTTTTACCATAAACTACCACTCAATTAATGTAAACCTATGATAAATATGTACGTTTATTATCCCACCAAAACCTTTTATATGCAGTTCAAGTACATTTTTGTTCTTGAAGATGTTGGACACATCCCTTACTTCTGGCTTCCTCCCCTGGAATTGGGGTCCTGGGCCACAACTGGCACCACAGACCTTACAACCACAGCTGCTGCATCCTCCACCATCACCACCACTTGGGCCCCCACCCCAGGCCTGACTCCAAGGTGGGGCCCCAGGGACACCCATGTAACTCGCCTTGTTGTGGTGCTCATCATAATTCTGAATCGCTCTTAGTCTTAGATTCTCAAACCCCTCCACCACGTTAAGGTTCAAGGCGGGGAGGATAACATTTATCGATGATTTATTCGTGTGGACAGCCTCACTGCAGGGCCCTGATTTAAGGTGTGATCTCTGGATCCTCTGCCTCGGCGGTCGGCCTCCGAGATCGATGACTCATCAATAACAGTAATAATGTCCAACAGGCTACAGGCCCACGTCACTGTAGCTTCTGTCAGACCAAGATGGAGTGTAAATCTGTGGCCTCATCACTGGCCCCATGTTGTAGGTTTTAACCCTTTGTACCAGAATGTGTGCACTGCCATATATGTATCATTTTAAGAAGCTTGCAGAAAATAAACCAATAAAAATACTCATTCTTTTTGCCCATATAAATGCATGTACTGAGGCCCACATATGAAGTTAAACTGACTTATTTTGAACTTTTAGCCATGTTATACTGTTATTTCCTCATTATAAACTTAACTGGAGTTTGCTTCATTCATGCTTTTTTCATTAATCCATGTAATCAAAGTTGCTCTGTTTGCATTCTGCCTGGATTGTTGCATCACAGGTAACGTCCCTGGCTTCTCTTGCGCTGTTTTTAAGTCCATAAGCCATCACTGGTCTTCTGCTATCAAAATGTGTTAACAACAAATGCTTGGCTGTATTAGCATAGCATTTCATGGCTACCCACTGCAGTACCACCCAGTTATTCCCTCATCAAAAACACGCCTGAAGTGGTTTCCCGAATCAATCATGCATGTTTGAGTGATGTCTGAACAATCCTAACAGTGAGGTATACGAGACCACGTGTATTGTCTAAGGCTCAGCCCACAATCCTACGCAACCAGGACGCTCTCTGCAGCACTCCCCACGCTCCCACCACACAGCCGTCTCTGCTCAGTGCTACTCTCGCAAAACGAAGACGGGCAGAGAAACAGTTACAGTTTTGTTTTTTGACACTAATTGAACTGCTTGATGCATTCATTTAATTTATCTTTATTTACACAGAGAGAGTCCAATAAGGGTTCAACAATCTATTTTTAATGAGCACTGTTAAAATACAGAACAATATGAACAAATAAACAAAACAAATAACAACAAATAAGTCCATTTAAACATTAAAAATAGGTGCAGGTGGGAGTATAAATGTTTATCACCAAATTATTAAAGTGCATTAGTGGCACCAGTGTATCCAGTTTTATATGTCCTTGAAATTGTATTAAATTTTGGGGATTTTTTTACTATTTCAGTTTTTAGATGTAGACAGTCACGAGGTCTTGTGTTAAAAATTCTCATATCAAAATTCAACAGACGAGGTATCAAATAGTCCCTTATAAATGTTATACAGTGTTGTTCTTTTCTGTCAGATAGCAAAGGCTGACCTACTTTTTCATAGAGAGTACAGAAGTTTTTTTTGTTTTTTTTAAAATTCATCTCCTGTTAAATCTTTTCTTTAATTCAATGAGACACAGTGATTTTGAACTGTTACATAACTCTGAAATATGTATTTTAATTTAAAGGATATGTTTTCTAGTGATGGGACTTTCCACTTCTTTGTAGGATCCGAATCTTTCTTCCAAGAGCCGTTCAAAGGACTGACTCTTTTACTATTTATTTATTTGACAGAAGCCAAAGTGTTAATTTTAGCTACAAACAAACAAAAAAAAAAAAAAAAAAAAAAAAAAGATTTGGTTCTTTTAAAAAATGAGATCCGGTTCCAGCCATTCATTTTAAGGAACTGTTCAAAAGAGCCGACTCCTTCACATCACTAAAGTTTTCATCAAGCCAAAACTCAAGATATTCACATTTATAGGTGGTGACTCTTTTAATCAATGTACCAGTTAGTGTATAAAGATTTATAGCTTTGCACATGTACTTAGTTTTATTTGCATTCAATTATAATTTAACATTTTTGAGGGATTTTTGGATTGGGTTCTGCTTGAAAGATAATTTTGGAACCAATTACATGTAGCAATGTCAAATCCAATAAGCTTCAGACGCTTCAAGAGGATTTTATGATCTACTGAATCAAAAGCTTTAGTTAAATCAATAAACAGAGCTACACAATCTTGTTTGTCATCAAAGGCTGTGAAAATGTCATTTAAAACTTTTGTGGTTGCAGTGACAGTACAGTACACGGGATACAGTTTGACAAGAGTTCAAAATGGAGCTTTTTTTTAAATAAACTGTGATTTGATTTGCAATTAATGCCCTATGGAAGTGTAATACCCCCGTCTGTAATGATATATCCCTGAAAGTACGTCTGTCGTCTTTGAAATAGCACCACAATCAGTGACAGTAGTAACGACGAAAAGAATGTGCAAAGAATTCAAGCCAGAAGGTAGCTATTAAACATGAATGCGTGGTTATGTTAACAATTAATACTATTATGGGAGCGCTCCTGGCAAAGTTGTACTGTGGCAAAGACAGTGCCAGCCTGCTCTTTTTAATAAAAGGCGTTTGAGTGCAAGAGTGTGCAATGGGAACTAGGGAACGCTATGCCAATAAATCGAAATGTCACCACCTGAAGGAAGACTTATGGGGACGGAGTGACAAGATTAAGTTAGAATAAAATTATGACTCGAAAGATTAAGTTATGACTTTTTATATAAACCACATATATTTCTCTCTGCGCAATTTAAAAGCAGAAGTCAGGACTGTTTTATTCTGGTATCAATACAATAATGAACATATGAAAAGGGAGAAGTTTTTTTTTTTTTTTTGCCTGGAACACCATCTCTTATTCTTTGTATCAAGACTACTGTGTGAGCAACCAAAAAACTGTTGAAAAAGAAAAGTGAACTGGCACGGCATTGTACCATTATGACCTGATGACCTATGTTCTTGGTTATAGGATTGGTGGCCATAGATCCGCAGTGGTGAATACTGCACCAAATTGTAAAAGAAATTGCCAAAAAATGGTCAAATTATTATTATTAAGGGGCCTTTTTTACGTTATTTAAAAAAAAAAATCAAATTATAATGTTGTATCTTCATCAAAACATACCAGGAGTTGTGTTTTGTTTCATTCTTTCATGTTTAACACAGAAAACGCATATTTATTTTGTGTTCTTCTCTCCAACTGAAAAAACTCCTCTGTGTTTTTAAACCCCACTCTTCGCTCAAATGATCTGAATAATTTGCATTTGTTTAAAACGTCTCCGCTTCTTGGTGCACCAGAATGACATCACAAAGTGGAACAGAGCATTTTGAGCTTTGCAGATGTAGACAGACTAAAAATAAAGGATTACTCAAACATGTGTGAATGAAACAAAACACAACTCCCACTTGTTGATGAGGCAACAATGTTCTAATATGGTTAAAAGCTCACAGTAAATTTTGCATTATATAGGACCTTTAACAGTACTACTATTTATTTATTTATTTTTTTTAATGTAGTTTTGCTTTTCACAAATCATAACCCTTGGAACTGTGCATTTTTCACTATTCAGGGATACTCCCAAAATGTATCATAGTTAATAGTCCCTATGTAACAGAATGGGTTGTTTTTGAGGGATTGGCACCACTGATGTCCGAACATGGATTTTGACAATTCCAAAGAAAACTAAACATTTGAAAAAGTCATTCTAATCAAACGACAGAACACATCTTTACTCTCTGCACTGTTCTGTCCCTGGAGCTCTCAGTCATGGTTCAACTCTAATTATAAACTCACTTCACTGAATGTTTTATATGTGCTATACTAATGCATGAAGCGCTGTCATTGTGAGTAGATGTTAGGCTGTATAATCACGTGAACTGAAATATTTTGTGATTTATAGCCTATCTTTTAAGGAATCATAATGTGCAAGGCAAGGCAGGTTTATTTCTATAGCACAAGTAGTACACACAGTAATTCAAAGTGCTTTACAGAATAAGAAAGACTGTAGAAACACAATCCTGACTTTGAGGACTACAGGGACCGGCCTCCTGCTGGTGCCCAGACTGTGAGATGGGTCATAACGTTTCAGAGATGTACTTTGGTGCTAGGCGATGCAGAGACTTCTTAGACTAGATTAGAGGATTCGAGAAAGTCTACTCACCATTAACCTATAGCACATTTGATTTTTATGAATGAAGCTAAATACGAAGGTGCAGATTTGACAATGTTGCATATGACTGCATTTGGAAAAAAAAAAACACAAATAAATAAAAAATACTTGCCGTAAATCCTCAAATTCCCATAGAGCTTGGCCTTGAATGTCAAAAAACTTTAACTTACCGCTGAATGCTAATTTTAGTATTTAGCAAAAAATCTCCGTTGGGTTTGACCTTTAGGCAAACTGAAAATTCTACAATGTGTGACGGCAATTCTGATTTCTATAGGCGTGATTGATAACTGGAGAAGAACGTGGAGCATTTTTGTCAAAACAAATACAGTGGATTACAAGATTAAAATGGTAAACGGTCACATTTTTATATAGCTCTTTTCCACCTTCAAGGAACCACTCATCCATTCATACACTAATGTACACAGTCACTGGGGGGGGGGGTTAAGTGTCTTACCCAAGGACACAACGACAACAACATCAGCATTTATCTGTAGGAGCTGGAATTGCACCGCTCTACCAATGATGTTTAATATCGAGAGTGGGATTTGAACCACCAACCTTCGGATTAGTGGACAAACACTCAACGAACTGATCTACTGTCGCTCCAAGCAAAAAAGAAAAAACATGGCGGACTGAGAAACTGGAGAAACTGGAGGAAGCGTTTGAGGTGGCGGAAATCTGGGAGTCTCTGCTTAGACTGCTGCTGTTAATAAGCGGAAGAAAATGGATGGACTGAGTAACAGCACAAAGATAAAACGTAAGATTGTGTTGTTGTTTTTTTTTTCTGAATGATGCACAGATGTGATTGGATTGAGAAAAAATGTATGTAATGTATCTGAATGTAAATTTTCATGCATATATAGAGACAAACAAACAAGCTGTCTTATTGTTCCGATTGCTCCATCTTCTCCCCTGTGATGTGTTTTCCATTATTGCAGAATCTTTATATCAGTTACCTCAAAGAAAAGGGTGGGCGGAGGGGGCACAAAGCGCGCTATTGATTTAACAAAAACAAAAGAATGGAAGACAAAGAGAGAATACAAGTGTGATTTTTCTTTCAACATATTTAACAAGCTCCAAGAAGCACAAGCATTTAAAGTCATTACCTCATGGCAGCGTGTTATTTGGAGTAATTGGAACCCAGATAGGATTTTCATTGTTTCAGTAGGAGGCGCCTCGATGTTAACAATAGAAGTTTGAAATACACAAATATCGATTTATCAAATTGGGGTGACATTAAATTAAATAGTGTGACTCTCCACAGCTGCTATATGTTTATAGTCATCTGTCAAAATGGATAGAGGTTATTGTGCAAAAGCTACACTGTGTAACTTTTCTAGAGGGGGGCCTGCAACCCTTCTTGTCTCTATGGATTTGATACAATGTCAAACACATTTTCACCGAGGGCCATATCAGCAAAATGGCTACCATCAAAGGGCCAGATGTAAAATAAATGTAACAGCTTTTTTAAATTGTTAATTAACTGTTTCTGTATTTATTACTTCTTCAAGTTACAAATATTACTTATGCATTTGCAAAGATGTAAAAAAAATATGCCTGTGTAACTGTGTGAAAAAATGACATTTTACCTTTTATTTTATCCTGTTAAGAGCCACATAAAATGATGTGGAGGGCCACATTTGGCCCGCAGGCCTTGAGTTTGACACATGTGACTTATGGTATCAATCCTTATTAAATTGTCTTGCATTTACTGTTTTCATTGTAAAAAAAAACAAAACAAAACAAAAAAAAAACCCTTGGAAAACATGTATTTTTACTAGTCCAATGGGGTTGACAGCGCCATCTGCAGTCAGTGTGTGATAGGAAAAAGCGATTGAAACTGTCGGGTATGAAAACAAACTAAACCTTGGTCTGGAAAAAAAATCTGTTAAAATAAATGTATTTTTACTGCACACATGGTGGTCTGACTTATAACTTGGCTTGGTTGTGTCACCTGCTTGTCTCCATGGAGATTGATGAGTCTAATGTCATACTACAGAACATTTCGAAAAATCAAAATCTCCACCGAGATAAAAGCTGCATAGTGAACCTTTAAAAACACACTGCACCAAATTTGGATTTCATAGCCATTTATAACTACTCTTCATTTGTAACAATCTGTAACCTTCTAATGGAGACGCTACAGAATCCCCCTAAATGTAAATTATTTTCCGGTTAGCATGGCACAAAGGGATGTATGGCAGACAATGGCGACAGAGAGAATCCATTTGCCGGATGTCGCAGAGTCAAAGCCGTAAACAAAAGCCCGTAATGAGATACGATTCAGAGCTTTCAGTCTCCCATCCAGCGGTTTGTCTCGTCCTAATTGTATGAGTACAGGAAACACCAATCACTCAGAGGCAAAAAGAGAATCAATTATTATATGACGTGGATAGCTACTTAAAGATGAACGATCCAGTTGCAATGGTCTAAAGTAGAAAATGTAAATTCACAAAAATAAAATCTGTCAACTGGACAAAATGTTGTAGGAGTGAAGACGTTTCGCTGCTCATTCAAGACACTTCTTCAGTTCTGGTCAGATTATTGATGGACACTGCCTCATATCTCTCTGAAGGGAGGAGCTAACTACACTGAAACTCAAAACTATCTATTGTTTATAGTTTCTGTTTTTAGGCTAGGTCTATTGTGCTGCCCTAAGTGTGCGCTGTGCATGAGTCATAGTCATTCAAGCCCCTAATGAGAGATTTCACACCTAATGGCATCCTTGATCTTCACTTCTACGTTTTGTCCAGTTGACAGATTTAGATTTTTCTTTTGCTGTTAATCAGACCTGGACGACTGAGGAATTACACAGGTAAATTAGTACATTTTTAAGCAATAAGTGTTATAGGCACTGTACCTGATATTTACTGTATTAAAAGCATGAAAAACAGGACTCGTTTTTAACAATCTGCAGCAGTCTTAAGTTATAGTGGAGTGGAGTTTTCCTGTGAAGCTAACAACATACAATTCAACAATAATACTTTCTAGTTACATGCACGCACTGACTTATTTTATAAAGAGCTTCTTAAGCAATATATCTGTACTGGGGCAAGAGAAAGAAAGCAGGTACATGTTCTTTAAATTTCAAGAATTTGTTGGGTCTTTATAGCAATATGAGTAATTAATTGTATTTAAATAAAATCTCAAAGTAGAGGTGGGTAGAGTATGGCCAAAATTTGTACTCAAGTGAGACTACCTTTACTTAAAAATAATATTACTCAAGTAGTAGTGTAGTGTTTAGTGTTTGAGAAAGTAGCAGTTAGTAGCAACTGTCTAGATGTAATTGATGTAACACACACACACACACACACACACACACACACATTAGTTACTCAGGTTACTAAATGTACTTGAGCAGAAGTAACAAAGTACTACCAACTTATGTAACAAAATGTCACAGTACAATGAGCTTATGTATCTGCAGAAGAGACATTATTTCAGCATTTTTTAGAGCTGAGAAATCAGTGAGGAATTCATTATACTGTGACAATTCAAAAGCCCATGTGCAATAGTACACTCATGATGTATATGCAAAACACCTAGCATAACCCCCCTGTGTCTCTCCACTTTAATCATGCTGGTGATTTCCCAGAACAAAACAAACTTATGAGCACAATTGTGGTGTGTTTTACCGGCTCACCCTGCGATTTGTCCACATTAGGATATAATGGGAAAATGTGCCTGGCAGTAAAACAAGGAGGCCGCTAAGGTGCCAAAAAATAGAGTAATATGCAAATAAAACAGAAAATGGCCATTCCGTGTCGCAAATAGCACTAGCAATGTCATGAAATGTGCAACGTAGCTTGGATATGGCTCTGTAGAATTACCAGTTTTCAGAATTTTACAACTTCACTTTAGCACATGATCTATTCATCTTCAGCTGCTTCTGAGGCAGCAGTCGAAAGAGAAATATCTATATCCACTTGTCATTGGATACTTCCTCCAGTGTTGTGGTGGGTTTTTGGGGGTTCTTTGAGACCACAAATTTTGGGACACAGATCATTCACCCACAAACGCAAAGGTCAGAAGCTCTATCCTATTGTTGTGTTCTTGGGCAAGACTTAACCCTCTATATCACATATGTCAAACTCAAGGCCCGTGGGTCAAATGCGGCCCGCCACATCATTTTATGTGGCCCGCGACAAAGTAAATTAAAAGGTATGACTGTTTTAAAATGTCAGTTTATCATTAGTTACACAGTTAAACAGCCATTTTTTCATATCTATGCAAATCCATGTGCAATATTTGTAACTTGAATAAATAATAAATATAGAAACGATTAATTAACATGATTCAAAAGTAGTTGCATTTATTTTACATTAAATTTGGTTACATTTAGTGACATTTATCTTACAGTTAGTTACATCTGGCCCTTTTAGAGTGACCATTTTGTTGATGCGGCCCTTTGTGAAAATGAGTTTGACGCTCCTGCTCTATATGAATCAATTAAAGGATTTATTTATTATTTCTCCCCTAAGGACAGTTGAGGTACATTGAATAGTCTTAATGCATAAGTTAATGGGTCTGGATCAGATTGGTCAGGATGAGGAAGACACAGGTGGTATCATGTCAGGTACAGTTTGACTGAGGAGGCTAACAGACCTCAGAACAAAGGTGTCTTTCCTACTCTGTGACCTGCAACCTGGACATTGCAGCCAACAGGAACATGGGGTGTGATGAGTCCACAATTTGTTACTCACAAAAGGACAGTTTTTTTTTACAGGAAGTCAAATAATATTACTTATGTAGTACTGCTGTAAGTACTGTCAGTGGGTTAGATGTGTGAGTGTTGGTGTTGGTGGTGGAGTAAGGTCCATATTTTTCAGTGGAATAAACACAACCAGAATGGCTAAAAAGTTACATACTGTGGCTTTAAACACAATCCTGTAATGTCATTTGAACAAAGTCAATATCTGCGAGGCCGAGTTAACATAAATAAACTCATTCCATTTGCATTAGCAGTTATAGAGTAAATCATTTCCGGGACCTTTCCACAATGGTTTCTTATTGATGCATTGTTGGAGTAAGCTGCTATTATGCATTCGCTTGGTTTCTCCGGCTGCCACTTAATCTCCGCCCTGCACACCTCTTGTCATTAGAAGAGCGCATTAATGCTCTATTTACACTGTGCTACATAATATAATGCATAAAGCTGTCCTCATTAAGGGCTGAGCCAGTCAAAGAGAATCCAGAGAAGCACTTAGTCACCACACTGCCCGAGGTAAGCCCCGCTCAAATGTTCACTCTAAAATAAACCTGACACGTGTTGGGTTTTTATAAGCAATCTTTGAGAAATGTAAGTGATTTGTGTGTTATCAATTGTCAGCCAGGAAGAGTAAGTTTATTATTCATAATATAATGTCAGGAGGATGGTTACTATGGGCCAAAAATCACACCACTTTGTACAGTTCAGTTCAGTTTATTTGCCATTTGCACAGCATTCATTCACCCATTCAAACTGACAAAATGAAAACATTAAAATACAAACCACATAATGTAAACAAGAGTCACAAACATACACTATTCAAAGGCGTGTTTGCTGAGGACTGTAGTTCAAAAATGTCACTGGTGGGATGATCAGATGGGTCAGTATTAATTGATAATGCCCAAGAAACAAGTCTGTTTATAAATGTCCTCCAGAAACAACTGCTTCACATCTATTACGACTCTTCTCTTTGGTTGTGGCATTTCCAAACACAACAGTTTTTTTTTTTAGAAATTTCACTTGTATGCGAGTGCCAAAAAAGAGTCACACCCAAAAATGTACATTATTATTCAATTTGCCCCTCTGCACCATTGATAGAAATAGTCTGATGAAAGTTATTTTTTTCCAAAATCAATGACCAGCTTGTAACATCTGGAGGTCTTCAGTTTCAAATTGATCTGCTCACTCCAACAAACTATTTTCTATCCATCTATAATCTATATATAATATCACCATTTGCATTAATAAGACCAATGACAGTTGTATCATCTGCACTTTATAATCAGATAATTCAGATCAGAAGGAACACAGTCATACATGAACAAAGTATACAACAGCAGACTTCAGATACAACCCTGTGGAGAGCCAGTGTTCACAAAGAGTTCAACAGAAATTTGGAAATGGCCCTGCACAGACTTAGAGTTTTCAGTTTTTGTATGAGCCTTGCAGGTATCAGAGAATTAAAAGCTGAACTCTAGTCCAGAAAAAGCACTTTGGCGTGGAATCTGCCTTTGTCCAGATGCTCATATACAGAGTTCAGGGCGAGAGCAATGGCATCTTCCAAGCTTCTGTTTTGTCTATATGTGAACTGGAGCCAATCCACAGACACGGGGAATTGATTCTTGATGTGGTCCAGCACCAAAAGCTCAAAGCACTTCATTAAAACTGAAGTGAGGTGTCAAAACAAACATGGAATATTACAAGTACAAAAGAAAAAAAAAAAAACATAAGACAGCTCAAATTTCTG
Organism: Periophthalmus magnuspinnatus; assembly: GCF_009829125.3. Taxonomy (NCBI): domain Eukaryota; kingdom Metazoa; phylum Chordata; class Actinopteri; order Gobiiformes; family Gobiidae; genus Periophthalmus; species Periophthalmus magnuspinnatus. The sequence continues at coordinate 15,605,380 of NC_047146.1, forward strand.
CTGAATTAACAATTGAAACACCAGACTATTATTTATCTCAGGTAAAATAAGTTATATATTTCGTTCTGAATCATGACCTGAATATTCAAGAGGAGGTGTTTAATGCATTTGCGATATTCATAGCAGAACATAGAGGGACTGGCTGGTCAGACAAATAGAAAAACAGACAACCACATGATTCTCTCTCTATTTACTCTGCAGAACATTAAAAATGCATTTAGCCGTGCTCATTATTGACTGAACTACTCAAAGACAATCCCGCGGAGCACTTAGTCACCGCACTGCCCGAGGTAAACCCGACTAACACAAAATAATCTCTCTCCAAAACACCAGACAGATGTTCGTCTTCTTTCTATGCTAGTTTGTTTGTTTGTATTCGCTCAAAAGTATACCCTGTCTAACGAGTAAGCTGGTTTAGTCCCTGATAAATTGCCTGTTAGAGGAGGAAGGTCAGACGAAGCCATCTGGTCGGCCTGACAGAACCTGCGTGGGTAGAGAGATAGTATGTGCGTGTAAATATGTGTGTATGTGTGTGCGTTTGTGTATGGTAGCGGTAATGCTAATGATGCTAAGGCTTCCCATTGTCCCGGAGGCGCCCTCGAAACTTTCACTCCTCCAGGTCGGAGTGCTGACCCTCCTCGGTGTGCTCAAGCGGAGAGCTACAAAAGACAGTGGAAGACAAAGAGAATCTGGACCAGAGCTGGGAAGTGGGATTTTGAAGAATGCATGGATTGGTGGAATGTGGAAGATTGTTATTCTGTTTTTTTTTTGTTTTTTTTTTTGGTTGATGTGATGTGTGTGTGAGAATAGACAGAAGAAATCAGAATCACTCTAACAGTCTGATCTGTACTGTCCTGTCTTTGTTTAGTGCTTATTACATCCTTTGACGATTAGCTAAAAATGTCTTTGAACTAACTCCAAGCTGGGAAGTGATTTCTCAACAATGCCAGCATGGATTGATGGAATATGGAAAATTATGTTTATTGTTCATTTGGTTGATGTACTTCTCGTGATATCTGGTAGTAATCTAAGTTTAATCCAGTTAGCATCTGATTTACTGTTTTCTTTGTTGCTTTGTTTGGTTCTCATTACACCCATTGTCCAAAAAAGGATTTATCTACTCATCAACCACCTATAATTTAACTCTTTACATCAGGTCAACTAATCCAAAGGCTGGAAGTTTTAATCCCACTCCCAACATTTAACCGAGATATACCGACCCAGAGGCTGAAGGTTTGTTTCCTGGTTTCGCAGTTTTATTGAGGCGACAATGGTTAGAGCACTTGTCCTCCCTGAAATTCTGAAATTCATACCTTTTCCCGCTCAAACCAAGATCTGTTGTGTCCTTTGGCAAGACACTTCACCAACCATGCCTAATATGAATGTGGTGTGTGCATGAACGATAAGAGGAACGATTATTCTGTAAAGCACTTTAACGTATTCTTTAAAGCCCTTTGAGTTACTTTGTGTACGAACTGTGCTATACAAATAAACTTGACTTGGTGATCAGAAGGACAGAAGGTGCAGAATGGCAGCCTCACTTTCATTAGTCCACCCCAGGGCAGTTATGGCTACAATAGTGACCACCACAGTATGGAGTGAGTTAATAATGACTATAGTGTAGCACTTTGAGAGGCTAGAAAACACTGAATAAATTTGAATATTCACATTTGATGCCACTGGGGCTACCTGTCAGGGGCGGTGAACACAGTGTAGCACCTGGGGATCCATCTTGAGCTAGACTTTGGCAGGACCTGGTGTCTGTTGTGCATGTTTTAGGTTGATGGAGGAAACTCTCACAGACCTGGGGAGAGATATGCACATTTTGTTAAAAAAAATGCCCTACGCTACCTAAGAGTTGAACACAGGACCTTCTTGCTGTGAGGGAAGAGTGCAGGCCTATGTCCCACATATCTATTCATGTTATATTTTTACTTATTTCTATGCCATATGTTTTTCTTTCATTCTTTATTCTTTATTTGTCAGGGACCATGTACAAATTCATTAATCTTACAAAAGAAGAGATGATTTGTACCAGATTTATCTACTACTACTTTCCATGTGCAGTCCCTGGGCTGGTGAATATATGTTAAAATACACATTTCAATACGATTACATTATAAGACTAACAGTTCATCATTGGCAGTAGCAGTAAAACACAATAAACATCCCCATGTCCAATACAGTGTGTTTCCTACAGTCCAAACCAATTTAAAAAAAAACAATTACATGCAGGTTTTTACAGTGAGTACAGAACATTACAAATGAACTAGACGGGTGTGGAGAGGTTTGAGCTGCTCTCATTGGCCTGAGACCAACAGGACACACAGTAGGTCATGTGTGGGCTATCAAATATTGTTTTTTGGCATGAATACATTTATCCTCTCAGTAGAACTCATATTAAATGTGCTGCAGACCAGACCTTCTTAGCCTACAGTTCTGCTGTTTAGACCTGTTTAGATCATGATTTTGAGTATACTACATTCATTTACGTTGTTTAGTCTATGTTCATTGCTGTTACATCACCACAACTTGACCCTGGATCATTAAAAAAATTTACGTTTCTGTAAATGTTGTGACAATATTTTCCATTAACTCTATTAAATAGTAAAACCTTTGTCTCTGGATATTATCGTCCACCAGAGCTTGTGATCACATGCTAATGAATGTAGATGCACCTAAGTTATTCCACCCCCGTCTTCCTTTATTTCCATCTCCGCTGCCACATCTAGACAGACACTAATCATAATTGCATCTGCTTTTGTTTGCCCGGCTTGTTTATTTGTGTGACTTTGACCAAATGTCATTATCCATCGTGGTGTGAACTCACCGGAGGCGTATCCGACGTGAAGGAAATGTATCTGCGCTCAAAACTATTAGTATTTTTCCCACTGAAATGAGATCGTAACAACAGTGAGGGCTGAACCAAAGACATCAGACTAGATCGCCATGGCAATACCTCTGTGTACTTTTCCATGCAGATATTATTAGCTTGTGTAGACAGCAATCACACATATGAAATCATTACATCTCCCCTGGCATGTTGTTGTTGTTGTTATTTCTGGACATTACAAAGAGGAAAGTGATATTTCTTACAGATGTGAATGAGAAGGTTCAATATTTGTTAGCTTGCTACAAAATTGTCTAATAAAAGGATTGATATTGCACATAACACACACAAACAAGAATTTCAGGTCAACAAACTAGATTTTTTTTTTTTTTTATTTGCAACATGCTAAAAAGGCAGTAGACCATATTAATGCCATACTGTGAAACATTCCAGGCACAGCATTTCACCTCAGACCTTTACCAAAAAAGGTTCCATGTTGCACGTTAAGTAATTTTAATTGTGATGCCATTGTTGCCAAGTGTCTTGCTCAAGGGCAGCATGTCACTATGAAATCTGAAGAATATTTTTTTCAATAATTTCAATAATTTTTTTCAAACTATCAACATTGCTTACTCCTTTTTGCAGCATTATTTACAAATTCTACTTTAACCGTAAATTTTTATAGATCAAATAGCTAGAATTTATGTTACCCAATGCATGTGCAAGAGCTAAAATCCTTCAACTAGGTGGTCCTGACATGGAGATAGATCCTTGGGCACCCAACGCTACTGACAGATTTAACCCCAGTAACATTTAAGGGTGGGTCAAATGCACGGGACGGATTTAACTATGTGGACAATGACATGTACTGTACCAATATCAATGCAGTAGAAAGAGTCAATAGCCTACAGCTTGTTTAGAAAATAGTAAAAAAAAAAAACAAAAAAAAAACATCCCTCCTTGAAATCCCTTGTATTGTCTGTCAAGGACAACGTGGGACTTTAGTATTTGTCAAGCTGAGCAAGTCTTCCTGGAGCTATACATCACTGTCACCTCCTGCACCTACACGTGAGCATGGGAGCCTGCAGCGATGTACAGGTGCAAGGTTATCTGCTCCTTCAGCACTGTTCTGAACGCACGCAGAGGCAAAACAACAGCTGACGACAGGGAGCGAACGAGTCAATTAAACACGCCGTCAAAAAAGCCTTTCAACAACAATATTTGCGTCTTTTGAACAGTGGGATATTGGATCATTTAGCTTTAAACTGATTGTTCTAAAGGCATTTCTATGGTTTTAAGAATAGTTAGGGTCTTGCTAATACTTGCTGTGCTCACGTAACTATAAAACTCCCAAGTTTGTTTGCAGCTTGGGTAATTTTTTCGCTCCCTGAGATAAAATTTTGCATACAAAGAAAAAGGTTTACATTTTACACGTAGTTAGAAAGGCACCTCTGCATGTTGAAATGTCTATTCCCGCAACCTATACTAATCTAAAAAGGTTATGTTTTTGGTTTATCCTGAGTTATCAAAGAAACACGAAGGCTCCAGTCACCTCTCTTGGTATCAATAGTCATGTTTTATGGAGTTTATCCCCCTCATTTAGAGAAGGCGTCCAAACATCAACTTCAAATAACCAAATAAACTGTTATTGGAGATGCACCTCCGTGCCAGAGAAGAGCCCAGGCGCCCAGTCTTACAACCCCAAGGTCTCTAAATCTTAGGCGAAGCAAAGCACGTGGGGAACAGTCTCTTTAGCAAGTGCTGGCCTAAGAGTGTGTGGCCCCAGAGGAACCCCGTCCGGAGGCGAGTGAGCTCAAGCAGGTGAGTCCAAGAACTTTTTTTTTTAGCTATGAAGCAGGCCTCTTTATAATTGTTGCTGATGTGGTGGTCACTTTCCAGGTGGGGTGTCGAGTGAAACCACAGCCTCCCACATTGTCTGGTTAGAGCCAGCACAGTCTGCACTCAGCAGGTTTTGAAGTTGCATGGCCTATTAGGAACACAGGAGGGTATTTCGTCTTGTGCTTATACGACCTATAAGTAAACATCAGGATGTGACATGACAGATATGCAAACATTAAGTTATTCTTAGCATTTACATGAAGCTTTACAAAATTTCTTAGACTTTACAAAGCATGTTACATTATATGATTACACATACGAGTAAAATATATGAGCACTCAATACTAGAATATGAAAATAGACTTAACTAGGGATCATAACTTTATATATTCTAACAGCACCCCGAGCTCCCCCAGAGCAGCCTTCATAATAATCTTCAGGCACATGTTTGGGCAACTATACGTACTTATACTTGTACCACACATATTGTAGTTGTCAGTAGAGAAACACATTGCACATTGAGACACACTGATCTTATCAGCTTAATAATAATATAAATAAATTAAAAAAAATTAAAAAAAATCATTTATTAAAATCATGAAACTTCATTGTCTTAGTGGCGTTTGACAAAAATGGGGTGGGGCAAATGAGACAGCTGAAATGTCATGGACGCATAAAATATGTGGAAATTAATTAATTTATTATAATGTGGTCAAGCACATCAAAGTAGTCTGTTTATATTCTCCCACAAAAAATCTAACAGTGCTAAAAGACAACCAACTACTTTGTAATTTAAAACATTTTACTTTTTTGATGCTTTTAACCATATTATAACATTGCGCTGTTTCTTCCTCACAAATTCTGGCTCTGCAGTTGTATTTTGCTTCATTCTTTAATCCTATTTACAAGATTGTCCCGTTTTGAGCCTCAGAAATCTTCACTGTACCTCCACAGACAGGAACCATGCACACTTTATTGCGTGCAGTTATTACAGTGTTGGTTGAATTTATATGGTTATTATTTTATTTTTTTTTCCATGGTTCATTCTCACTACTACTGCTGAAAGATTGTGTGCGTGCTAACACCGGTCCAAGAATGGGTAACACAAAAGCAAAAAAAGAAGTTGTGTAAACATACGCAATATTATAGGTTCTAAAACATAAATTGCCAAAGGAAGGGTAATCAAGAACATGTTTAAGGCCAATAATATCATTTAGATAATGCACTTAGCTCATCTTCTGATCTGTTTTGCAACCCCTCCCCCCAAAAAAAAATAAATGAATAAATACTTGCTGGCATAGTTGACCAAGTAATTGCATTAGCTTATTTTGATATGATTCAAATTTGAGTTAAAATCAATAAAATCTGCACATGTATGAGTAGCACATAACATCTTGAAGGAAAACACAAATCCACTTGTCACATCTGGACTCATTTTCCCACAATCCCCCTGAGGAAGAATCTAGCTGGATGCGCTCTGACTTGTTAGCTTAGCCAGCGGTAACAGAAGTAATTCTCCGCTACGATCCAATGTGATTCAGCAGTGATGACAAACCCTCTCAAACGTCCAGCATGTGTCAGCCTATATCTGTGAGTCCGTTTGCGAAGATTGGTTGTATTTTTGTTTACATTGGCCAGGGGTTACTCTGTGATGATGATGTTGCTACAGCGATGAGTTGTCGGCGGCGGTTGGGGCGACAGGCGCAGGCTTCGCAGGTCAACAGAGGTCGGATATGACTTAAGCAAAAGAAACAACTCAAGCAGAACGTGGCGTGAATGGTTAGAAATGCGATGCAAGCGCTTAAAGCTGTTCCTAAATGTTGTGTTGCTGTCAGAATCGGAGTAAAGAACTAATGAAAAGTTTTATTGTGAATATAAGTGAACAAAATTCGCAAACTAGGAACTTGCTTCGGTGGAATCGTGCAGCATAAAAGAATAATAAAAGTAAATATAGACGATGATCGCATTAAATAAACATTAAAGCCTGCTGTTTGGGCTCTCAACCAGGCCAACTCTACCCTCTCGTATAAAATGAAATACAAAGTAAGCATATTGACTGAAACTTTGACAAAAAGTACACATTTCCATTGATTAAAATTACTGTTATTTTTGTCAAATAATACAAACTAAACATACGTGATTGAAACAAGCGGAGGTCAAATCCACTTTTTTAATCCCAGAGCTACAAACCAGACCACAGACAAACTCAACGTCCAAAGAACACTTTAAAAAATATCATAGGACCCATTTTTTTCTATATATTTGAGCAAACTGTGCCTTACTTCAGTACCGATATATTGTATAAGCAGCTCTTGAGGTTAAAATAAGTCCACTGTGTACTGCATCTAATGAGAAAGTGTTTTATTGTCTGAGTTGTTGTTGGCTTTACTATTGTGAAACTCCGCTGGTTTCTGAAAGTTGTAAAACCCAAACTGTTTAAAATTATGTCAGTGGTTCTTAACCTTGTTGGAGGTACTGAACCCCACCAGTTTCATATGCACATTCACCAAACCCTTCTTTATTGAAAAATAAAATATTATTTTCAAATTTAAGACATATGTGTGTTTTACAGGTGCACAAAATGAATCGTGCATAAAATAAGAAGAATAAAACCAATACAATGCATGAACTCACAACAAATTACATACATACCTTTTTACAAAGACATGACCTTTTTTAATACCACCACACTGAAATGATTTTAATTTTTAACCTTATGTATTCCAATAATGAACTTATTGTATTTATGCTATTTATTATTTTTAACATTTTAACACACACCCATCACCTAATTTCCATCAGGCTAGAATAATAATGAAAATTTACTGCAAATCAGTATAACTTCTGCTGTTGCCTTTGAGAGACCAGTTCAGAAATGCATGGCTTCACCTTGACAAGTGCCACTCTCATGTCATTTTCACAGCAAAGTCTGTTCCTTTTCTTTGTTTTTATGTCGTTTTATTTTTTTATGCTGTTCAAACGGCTCATTTAAGTTGGCCGGGTACTTAGATAGGCACATCAAATGGTGCATTTGTCAAACTGGGACACGGGCAGCATCTGGAGACTGTCGCAGTCCACGAATCATATGAGTCGGGTGTGTGTTTTGACCTCCGCCGAACCCCTGAGACTGACTCACAGAATCCCTAGGGTTCGATCGAACCCAGGTTAAGAACCACTGAAAGACGCGACGCTGACAGTGAGCCGGCCATTCACCGCTGTGCACAGAGCCGGTTGTTTTACAAACGTGTTTTGGGGGATTATTTTTGTGTTTTTACCACAGGACTAAACCAGGACTAAATCAGGGCTAAACCAGGACTGAACCAGGACTAAATCAGGGCTAAACCAGGACTGAACCAGGACTAAACCAGAACTAAACCAGGACTAAACCAGGACTAAACCAGGACTAAACCAGGACTAAACCAGGACTAAACCAGGACAGATAAAGTTGGGTCTGTGGACCCAGAGCCCACTCGTGGGGCTCATCGAGAAGATCCGATCTACAAATTAAAAGCTCTGATTAGTGGTAATTTGCCTCAGCATTAAACATTTTAGGGCAGTGGTTCTTAACCTTGTTGGAGGTACTGAACCCCACCAGTTTCATATGCACATTCACCGAACCCTTCTTTACTGAAAAATAAAATATTATTTTTTTCAAATTTAAGACATATGTATGTTTTACTGGGGCACATAATAAATCGTGCATTAACATCACTGTGTTCAAAGAATAAAACCAATATAATGTATGAACTCACAACAAATTACATAAATACCTTTTCACGAAGACATGACCTTTTTTAACACTACCACACTGAAATGATTTTAATTTTGTATTGTATTATGTATTCCAATAATGAAATTATTGTATTTATGCTATTTATTATTTTTAACATTTTAACACACACCCATCACCTAATTTCCATCAGGCTACAATAATAATTAATATTTACTGCAAATCAGTGTGACTTCTGCTGTTGCCTTTGAGAGACCAGTTCAGAAATGCATGGTTTCCCCCTTGGCAAGTGCCACTCTCATGTCATTTTTACAGCAAAGTCTGTTTCTTTTCTTCGTTTTTATGTCGTTTTATGTTTTTATGCCGTTCGAACGGCTCATTTAAGTCGGGCGGGTACTTCGATAGCAATGTTCCCTCTAATTTTTCACGAGTCTGAGCAAACACACAAACTCCCTGAGCGTCCTATGGATGACTGTGAGCGACATCAGACGTGCGCACTGTGGTCATGCTGCATCACATCCATCCAAGTTAAATGGTTTATTACAAGAATCTAATTACCGCATTTATATTTCTGTTATAAGACTTTTAATTAAGTGCTTTAGCCACTTATACAATGAAAATGACAAAAATCTTGCTCATGACCTGTGTAGTATGTTAATGCTATTGGAAGAATAAATATTTTATTTTAACTATGGCAAAACATGAGCTTCCAACCAAACCAATCCAACTGTAAACTCCAATGTTGAAAACACACTTAACATTTTTATGATAAAGCTCTGACTTGTATTATGAGTATAAGCCATTGTGTGAAGCTTTTGCTTGATTCTTACAACTCATAAACTAGTGACAGTATCAATGACCAATACACACTGAGAGGAATCTGTATCTGCACACCCAGCTGCTCTATTACTGTACATTTATATATCATATCAAAACACAATATAAAATGTGTTTTTGTATATAAAATATATTCAAAACAAGTGGTATGGGTCAAAATAAATCTATATTTACAAACCACACACTTCAAATGTAAACAAACACACACTGGAAACTAAAAATACACTGTACATGTGACAGTGTGACAGTCATTCTGTGACAGAGGTTGGAGGATCGAGTCCCGCTCGGACCAACTTCTGTCATTGTGTCCTTAGTTCTGTCATTGTGTCCTTAGGCAAGACACTTCGCCAAAGTGGTGTGTGCGTGATGATTGGTGGTGGTCGGGGGGCGCAGATTGGCATTAGCTAATGCTAATGATTACACATAATACACATTTGACCCACAATTAAGTCAATAGCAGAATAAACCACACTTACCGATCAGGAACAGCATCCAGTCCATCAAATCATAAGGTCCTCTGCCCCTGAGTCCATCATGAGATCTTCACTCGGTTCCACGAACCGCTCCGGGTCCGAGATGCCTCTAGTTTAACCTGTACAAACATCCACAGTGTCCTCGGTCGCGTACTTCCTTTGTTTTGTCCATTTCGTCATGTTTAAAACGCAAAACTGCTGCAAAACAGTGCATAAAATTATGCAATTACGCACGCCTAATTTTACGAGCCGATCTTTGGCCGAGGGCGGGCCGTCGGAACGTTAAGGGGTTAAACAGCACTTAGAATCATTAGCAAGTTTTCTCTCCACGTCGGCCACATCGGCTAAAACACTGATAGCAGCGCATGAGGACGCCTGTCAATGGCGTTGATAAGCTGCGCAAATACGTATGTGAATCACATAATTGGCTGGAGCATAACTTCGCTAGTGTCGGTTTTGTTTTATTTTAGCCTCATCTGATTGAACTATTTCGAGCATAACTCTAGTGTTAGTTTACAATGAAAACCAATACTGCTAATTCAATCACAAGTTCACTTCCAAGTCCGGTTGTAGCTGGATGCTTCGTTTGCATATAAAAATGGGAGGCGTTTGACAAATCAACAGCTGATGTACGGTTTATGGTTAAGACTTCAGCCAGCCGTGTCTTCTGCCAGTATTCCAACAGCTGCCCTTCTCATTTTGGGCAAATTCTCCAAATAAAACATTTTTGCGAGAGTGTACACCACAGGCTAAATGGAAACTTGTGTTGTTCACTTCGGCATGAATAGACTCTTGGAGCATTCAAGGTGGCGCATTTTCCGTAAAAAAAAGGCCTGTCTTTGTCACCGGTTGAAAAACATTACGCCACACAAGTAGATCCGGCGAGGAAAAATGAAAGGGTTGTGTTTTCCAAAGAAAAATCCGTATGAAATGTAACACTGGGCTAAAAGGATGGAACAAAAGATGCTTTGCTGAGACGGATTGCTCATAGGAAACCCTCACCAACAAGGTTTCCGACGGGGAAGGTGCAGGCTAACACTTCATTAGCGCGCCTTCTGTACGGCTTTCCACTGTGAGAGCGGTGCCAAAGCTACACTGCAACATAACGGCTACTGATATAACAAGGAGTAAGCTACATTAAAGAATATCATATGTAAACCTGCCATATTTAGATGCAGTGTATGGACCATGATGATGTATGATCTTTATTCAGATACTTTTTTCATATACTTTTATACATTTTTGTAAATTCTGTTAATCTGAGGTGACAGAAATGTGTTTGCAAAAGATGAGTTACTATCTTAACTCCAAAAGATGGGTTATTTTTAAATACGTCACTGAAAAAAACCTAATCACACTGCACGATCATGTTTGGTCGGACTTGAAATGCAACAGAGGGAGTGGTGAACCGGACTGATAAGTAGAAAAATATACTGAGAGATAAGATTCTGGATTTGTCAGGCAAATTTTAGGTCAGGGTCCCCCCATCACGTAAGGTACTACAAAAAAATGACAGAGACATATTTTGCTTGAAGAAGTTTGAGTTTTAGTAAGTATTTACAGTTAGTAACCAAGGTGACCTCTGAATATAATGAATGAAATTGTTTAAGCTTCCTTTTTTCCTTTTTTGGACTGTTTTACCATGTTATTATGTTGCTCCTTCATCAAAAAACATGCCTGAAGAGGTTTTATATGTCATCCATGCATGTTTTAGTAATCCAGCTATCTCTCACAAGATCACAGTACAAAACAATAAACTACAACTTCACAAACCTGACGCAATGATCAGTGATTTCATTAGCTGGATGCACTCTGATAGTATTGTGAATGTGCTATGACGGGGGGAATGAGAGCCTAGAGAGGGGTGTCTCAGAACATCAAAAACAAAACGTTCAAAATAATGAAAGGTGACATGGTTTTATGTATGTATGTATTTATGTATGTATTTATGTATGTATATAATCTATGTGTTATCAATTAATACTACATAGAAGTGTAATAACCCCTCTTTAACCAAAACATTTGCAGATTGTATTCAACATAAACCTTTTTTTTTTAAATTACAGTTATCAAGCAATATGTTGAAGATGATTGGGTAACTGGAAAGGGAAAAGAAAACTATATACTTTCTTTCAGGAGCAGTGGGCAACCGAGGATCCTTCTGTAGGTTTTGATCCAGGTTTAAGGTCAAAAGAACCAGGGATCCTTCTTTCTGTGAGGTAAGAGCGCCTACACCACCAGTACATTTAGTGAAATAGTATCATACATACTCAAAATACACATTTCTCAAAGTCCATTTATCCAGAAACAACTTCAGCTTGCAAATTCTGTGAACTTGCCGGGCCACCATTGATCTGGTCCAGCTGAGATTCCCATTAACCTGATTGCCCCGGTTTCAGATCCATAGTGTGAAAGGTATAATGGTCTGTGATGATGCAGTTTAAATCTTAATAGAGATCGGGGTTCGAAGACGGCTAATTTTGGCGAGATGGTTTCCGTTGCAATCAGAAGTATTGAGCGTGAAGTGAGGCAGAACTGTGACTGATGCAGGTACCATGGAGAGGGCGAAGTTACAAAGCACGATTTTGTAGACTTCAAAATCAAACTTGCAAAACGGAAACGCGGCGAATATGCGAGTCGAGATCAGATTAGGGAATGCGACTACAGTAACGCTCGAAAAGTTGACTTTGGTGGGTCTTGCTTGGTCCCACTTGCATGAGGTCATCAGGTCGAAATCCAAAAAGTGTGTTTTTTAAAGTTCACCTTTGCTCTTGTTTTGATCTTGGCTGAAACAATCAATGCGAATAAGCAAGGAAATAACTGGTGGTAATCGTTAACCGAACTTTACAGACTCAAAAACACCTTCTAAGAGATGTTTTATAACAGGAACAGCGACATTCTTAACACAAAATGTCAAAAAAAACCTTCCTTCAGTTACCATTTTTCAAAAGTATCTAACAAAATCTCAGTGTACAATCAACAATCATTGGCTGCAACTAAAATAATTACTTATGGTTTTGATCATTCCCACGTTTCGCCTACTTCAGTGCAACTGTTATGTACATCAGCGAGTCTGTATGTGCAAAATTACACATACTGTTTTCCAAAGCTGTTTCAAAGCGGTTTTAAATGCGAGAGTAAGTACTATTTGACTTCTCTCTCTCTGTATCACCTATCCATAACCTTGCATTTCAAAACCACATTGAAATAATCTTTTTTTTCCCTCCTCTCCCTCTCATAAGCTGCCAACAGGAACTCCACGTGACAACTTACCCTTTTGTATCAGGTCACTTGGCAACACATCTGACCATTTTCTCGAGATAGTTATCCAAAAATAGTCCGTGCCATATAAGGCTCAACGTTCCTCCTTCCTTCCAAACAAAGGCTTTATTGTATTAGATGCTCTTTGGAGAAACCCGTAGACATCGAGGAGAGTTGGGAGGTGTAAATACGGTGAGGGAAATTGAGTTACGATGCACTCCGAGCTAGTTTGCTGACGCGGTGGAATGAAGCAACGAGAACGAGATCTGAGGGAAGAGATTGGTCAAGGGACAGCGGTAATGAGGTAGCGATCCACATGCGATTGACTAAAAGGCTCACTAATTTGATTTTAGCCGGCTTTGATGAGCGCTAAGGTGGAGGAGGAGAAAGGGAGGAGATTCAAGGGTCATGGACTTGTTCAAAATGCAAGTTGCAGATGAAGTTTGAGTGTCTAGGTTTGTTTTCATGGGACTCCTGGTTAAAGCCACAGCATGTGAGTTTTTAGCTAAAAAAAAAGTTCTTTCATTTAGCTTATTTGTTTATTGCACGGAAAAAATAAAAATAAAAATACAAAAGATGCATCCTTACTCTAAGAGGGCTTGCATCTCAAAATGAAAATGTTGTTTTTTGACTACACTATTCCACAGTAAGGCAAAAAATGTATCTTTCTCCACACAGAATGTTCTGAAGTATGTTTTTAACTTTCTATTTCTTTATAATCATGCATGCAATGTGCCATCTCCAGAAAGATTTTGACAGGACAAACATGCAGGCTGTGGATGTGGATGGAAGATGCCCATACATTAGGTTTATAATGTTTATCATGATTATCAATTCCATTTAAATAATTACAGAATTATATACAGTTGTCCCTCACGGTCTCGCCATTTCACAGATTTTTTTTTTTTTTTGTGCAATTTTGCATGCTTTTTTTTTTACAGAGTATAAACGTGCATTGTGTTCTGCGTCCTGATTGGCTAATACACTGTAGACCATTGTCCATCAGTCTCCTCCGTGCCGTGTCTCCTGTACAGTACAGAATGTGTTCAGACAAATTTACATAAATGTTCGATCACAGTGTGACTCTGAAGTGCTGTATGTTTGCAAGCTTTCTCCCCGACAAAACCCACAATGTCGATGAAACTTTCTGCACCGACAAAGGCACCTGCAAAAGTTTGAAATGCTAATGCCTGCCTGAGAAAAGTGTATAAAGTGTGTGGTGAGGGGTTTTACAGCCTTAAAACATATGTAATAACTGTAAAAAATAAAGCTGACTACTTCGCGAATTTCGCCTGTTGCGGGTTTTTAGAACGTGACCCCCGCGATAAACGAGGGACCACAGTATGTAAATTGAGCATGTATATATAGTAAGGTAAGTGCTGCATCTCCCACCTCCTTGTGTCTGTTGTGTTAATTGTCTTATTGTAAACATTGATTTTGTACTTACTGTTCAAATATTGTTTATTATTTTCATATAGTTTTTTTAATCAATCATAAATTAACATATATATAACAAAATAAATAAATCAAATAACAGCACATGGGCAAAATTTAAAAGAAACAAATATAAGTTGAAACCAGATACGAGGCCATGTCAACAATAAATAAAGACAGTACGACAAACACTATTTACTCAAATCACTCAAACTATAATTACTTCATTATACAACGATGTGAATTATGCCAAACAGCTAAAATGAGACAAACAAATATAAACAGATGTCTCGTGCGTATTAACCCCACAGCTAAAAGAAAGAAAATATTATTATGAGGAAGAGCATGTTGCCGACCACATGTTTGTAGATTATTATTGGATGCGTTTCGTGCTGCTATGTTGCCCTTGAGCAGAACACATCTCACTCCTGGTCTCAAATGTGTTTGTTTTGCGTCAGTTCAAGTTTTACCCTTGGTATCCTGACCACTGCAACTGGACATGATGGATTTAAGGAGTTTTTTAATTGAGGAGCTTTTGGTGAAGTTATGGGTCTTCTTGAAAATGAGATGACACGTTTCAAGGAGCGAATTGAAATAAAGAACAAACAGAATCGGGAATGAATGTGTGAGGAGGAAGTCAAGCAATTTAAGTTTTTTTTGAGGGGGGGGGGGGTTATAAAGTTGACAATTTTGAAAAAAAAAAAAAAAAACACTCAATCCAGGCACTCAAAAAAGTAAAAAAATGCCTTTATTTACATGGCCAAAGTTAACATATTTCAACTTAGAGCAGTCGTCATCGTGGCTTAAAATCGTGGTCATAAAATCATGTAAAAGCTGAAAAGTTGCTCAAAATTTTTTTTAAAAGTTGATCATAAGCAACACATGATTCTTGATGCTTTTTCTTGGCAACTGTATCTTAAGACAATTTATCTACTCGTATGGTTTATGGTTTCAAGAGTTTTCAGATATTACCTGAAAACAAGCAAGAAACCCACGCAAATATTCAGAAAAGACGACTTTATTTGAAAAACTTCTGATGTCCAGAAACAACAGGCATGTACCGACCATCACCTTTTGAAGCTCGTATTTATGCATGGTTTTGACATAAACGCAGCATTTTCACCAGATGTCATGCAGGATTTGTTTGAAGATGTGATCCTGTTCTTCGTGAAACTGGATAGTGATATATATGCATTGGCCAGAATGACAAAAATAATAAGATTGTCAGTTTGGTTTGCAGCACAGAAATGGTGCCTATTAAGAGTACTTCCAGTTTTATTTGCGCACTGTTTTCCTTTAAACAGTAGAAATTTTCGTTCTTAATATACTTGGACTGTTTTTCATGGGTGTCCTGTTAAAATACAATAAAAACAAAAAACAAATAAGTATATAAGTCTGTATGAAACATTAAAAACAGGTGGAGGTGTGTGTATAAAAGTTCATTACCAGGTTATTTTGTGTTGTGCATTGAAATCACAGAGGTTGTCATGGTTCTCAGATTGTCACTAGACTCACATCTTCGTAAAATATTGAAGAAGTGTGTGTTTTGGATCCCAGGCAAATAGATTGATACTATTCTAAGCCAAAGACAATGCTGTGGGTTTTCATCAGGAAATATGCTTGCAGGGAATAGCATTGTAACACCACTGATTTCACTTCCAACTGGACTTCAAAACGCACTGAGAGTTGATTGTCTCGTCTGTTCTGTCAAAGAGACCGTACAAAGCCCTGTGAAAGTAAGCGACTGCGTTAAGCACATGATGACATTACTATTTGATGCATTATGCCTGGATTCGACGTTTGTTAAATATCAAACAGATTTTGAACATCGACGCAGAAAGAGTTCTATGTAGAAAAATGTTTGGAAAACCATTTCTAAGCCTAGTCAGTCAGGATTTGAATAAAACCCAAAGATGAGGTACATTATCAGATACTCCATTGATATTGTATTCGAAATGTTGCTTTAATGAACTGTATGCAAATTTTAACAAGTCATTTTATTCTATTCTAGAGTTGAAACTGTTCGTACTGATTTTTACTTTTGTGGTTTTTGTATCACTTACACTAACATATTAAAGGCTCAGTATCTGATTTTCTCCCATGTTTTTGAGCAAAGTTTGTCTTGGAGTTCAGAGTTCGAGTTCATCTAGTGATACAGATCGTGGATGTTCAGAAGACAAAGAAAAAGTAAAATTAAGTATGTACTTGTATGAACGCCTTGGGGTCCCATCAGAGGAGCTGGAGGACATGTCTGGGGTGAGGGAAGTCTGGGAGTCCCTGCTTAGACTACTGCCCCAGTGACCCGGTCCTGGATGAGCGGAAGAAAATGGATTGATGGATGTACGTATAACCCCAATTTAAGGATTTACTATAGTGATAGATTTTCGGTAAATGATCCAGACGACATTTGCAGATATCTCGCTATTTTGAAGCGTTACAAAAAAACAATGTAACACACATCTGTGTAGCAAACGATGTTGAAGCAGAAACTTCAGAAACACCTGCTTTGACAGATGGGTCAATCCTTAAATATTTCCATCAATAAAAGTCTTTCTGGGTGGTGAACTTCGTCTGAAGGGGCAAACAGATCACATGAGAAGTGTCAAGGATATTGACATGTGAATGGGTGTTTTGTCTTTGTTTTGTTTTTCTCGATAAACAGGTAGTGCTCAGTTAGCATGCTAGTTGTTGTTAGCTTTACCGTCGTGGCAAAAATCCGCACTTGTCTCTGAGAGTTGTGAAAAGCTCTTTCAAACCCATTGCGGCAAGTAATTAGGGCGATAAAGACAGTGAATCTCAGGCACAGCGCCTTTAACCCAGCAATACCCAAAACCTCGAATTTCTGTTCAACCACATGAAAGAAAGTCTGTCTCCGCGAACCTGCCAAACAAGCATCAATAATAGATAGACAGTGTATCCTCCTGGCTTGTGCACGGCAGGAGGTCCAGACATTTTCAAACCTACCATCTGCGGTCCCAAAACAGCTCCTTGATGCTCTGATTCTCTCCGGACCCCAATACATCAGGGACTTTACAGCTATTTAATGTTTAATGTCCTTCTAAAACCCCAAAAGAATGCTAATTTCTCTGGCCTGCTACCAATTTACCCGCTTTTCACTCTTAGACCCCGAAATTACAAATGTGTTGGTCCCCGTGGTCTAATTTATCCCCCGGACGGAGTTACAGCTGGGGACCATTATGCGCAGGAAGCTCACCAGGGGGGACGCATTTTTGGAGCGCGCAGGAAGTTAAATGGCGGGCTTGTCCTTAAAATGAGGCCGCGGGGGGTGGGTGTCCTGATCGTAGGAGTCTGCGATGGGTCGATGGTGTGTTGACGACAGACAAATGAGGAGGATGGGGGATAAAAAAGAAAACGGTGAGCCCTGAAAAAGTTTTTGAAATAACTATACATTGTCAAATTTACAGAAGATATATTACGCCTTTCATTTGATATTTTGTTCATTTTAAACCTCAATATTGATCTAAATCTTAAAGGTGTGCTGTGTAATGTTTCTGTTGGAGGAATTGTACGACATTCAACTTCAACATTCAATTTCCAAGCAGGTGGTGCCATTAGGCCATGTAACTGGTCAGATCTGTGGAGAGGACCCCCGCTGGGCTCCCCTACAGAAAACAACAAATTTTCGTACTTTGCGCTCAAGTTGCCAAAAATTACTAAGAGTAGATAATCCTATTAAAACACCATATACACCACTAACCACTTCTTGGGAGATAGTGAAGTACAGAGCTTAGCCAAAGAAAAGAAATGGTTTGAGAGGGGAGTTAAAGAGGATTTTTTTGTTTGGAAAGACAATCCTTCCTTGAACAGCAATGGGGGCCCGATAAATTCGTGGTTGCGGACTTTCCATTACCGTAAACTCCGCAACCAATTATGCTGTCATGCAAATTCAAACGGCATCTCAAAGCAGAGGCATGGGGCTCTTTAAATGCTACTTATTTTACCAAAGATTACAAACTCATGAGCTGCAGAGCTTCAGATATTCTTCAGTAGACATTCCAAAAAATATGACCTGGCAAAATCAATGTCTTAGCTGCAAAAACGCCTGACTTTTTTTTTTTCTTTTTTTTTTTGTAAAAACCTAACCCTAAGTACAATCTGCATAATCTCTTCTATAAATGTTGATTATTGTTCATATATGTAATTTAAATTGTTTCTGCGCTGGCCAGATTCTTTTTATTTTTATTGTTTTCTTGCATAAAATTTACTCAAAAGTGCATTTGTTTTTATATTTTTCTTCTACTTAAACTGGAAATACACACTTATTTGATGCATCAATGGAAAAATAAGGATGGATTTGTAAAATAGAGGTAGTTGTGTGAAAAAGGGCAAAAGTACATGTTGATAAATCCTTTAACATGATTTTTATGGTTAAAAAAGTGAAAAAAAAGTGTAGGTGAGCTATAATGATCTATAATGTGCTCAGTCCTTAAAGGGTAAGACATCATTTATCTCCTATTTATAACTCCATCCTCAGACCCAAATCAAGACAAAGAAAACAACAGGGCGAGCCAGTACGCTAATAGGTGTGAGAGTAGCCAGTAGGGGCTTGAATGGTTATGCTAAGTATGACTCAGATACAGTTCACACTTAGTGAAGCTCATTATACCGAGCCAACAAACAAAAATTGTAAACAACAGGTGTGATAGTTTCAGTGTAGAAGTGAAGAAGCAGCAAAATGTCTTCACTCCTACAACTTTTGGTCCAGTTGACAGATTTGAATTTTAGTTTTACTGCCATATACACAGTTTCTTAGTAAAAAAGCAGATTTCGTGTTTAGTTCCATGTTAATTTTAATACAATCCAATATTCTAGATAGCAGTAATTTTCATTCCTAATATGCTGGTATCGCCGTTTATCTCGCTGCAAATCATGTCAAAATATCATTCTTTCTGTGGCCTATGTAACTGTAGATTAAAAAAAGAAAACTGACCAGACATTCCCCTTGTTTAACCCTGGCTCTTGCATCCTGCTGCGTATATCGCCAACACAACCCCAAGATCTAATTTTCGCTAAAGGAAGACCAAAATTTTTCTGCACTGGAAGTCGGGGTCATTTATGATTTTCAGCCGCTTTGAAAAGCAAACAGCATCCGCCTTTGTTTTCTCAGCCCAGCGGGAACACCAATCGCAAACGGTTCTGAGGCTTCAACAGTTCAACTATTTTGTTTTAGAATTTATCCGCTGAATGAAAAATAGAACACAATAAACGCTCCATTTGATTCGCACCGTGTCCTCCCATTTAGGATTGTTTTATGTAGAAAGGCAGCTACTGGGGGAATATTGATTTGAGACGGGTTTTGGCTGTCCGGGTTTATCTAAGAATATTATTTTTGATTATCTTTGGAATTTCAAATGCGGAGGAAAATATTTGAGCTCTTATTTGGAAGTGAGTTTTGTGATGTGATATCTACAAATTTCACTGGAATCCATCAAAACGCCTCCACTATCTATTACTTTTGGATCAGCCGAAGTCGCTAAGGGCATATCTCGTGTAGTTTTGTTCCAGTATCAACCAGATCTAACCAAGATATGCAAAAAAACACTGGAAGACAAGACAAGATAATGGGGTTCATTGTTAAAATGTTACAGCGCATTGTATCCATGACATAATTTAGGTTACCAAAACAATTCAGAGGTGAGCCGAATGTTAAAATGCTACGTCGGTTATACAAAAGACGGTGAGTCGTTGTTGTCGAATCCATTGCGTTTATTCTTTATCGCTCAAAAACATTATTCCACCTTGTGATGTCAGCATGTGGTAATACAGGAAGTGCTCCACTGTGTTTTTAAACTCCATACACCTTCACTGGAACCATTTGGATGATTTCAGCTCTGGAATTGCCAAATGAATGAAACAAAATGCAACTCCAGGTTTGTTTTTGAGGAGGTAACAGCAGTACATACAGTAATATAGGATCTTTACGTATTTTACAATTGAGAGTAATGAATTATGTTTCAAAAGTCATGTAAAAATTCTGTAGAGTGATGGCATGATTAGGTGAAGTTGCGTATTTCCTGTGTTTGTGTTGTTGCTTTGTCTAGACCAGGCATGTCCAAACTGCGGCCCGGGGGCCAAATGCGGCCCTCAGACCAATTTTTCTTGGCCCTCAAGTTTCCAGGTGAATTGGCCTATTTTACTTTAAACAGTACTTTTTACTATATATTTCTGAAAATCTACTTTAACAAGCCCTTATCAAATATTTAATGTGTTCCATTGAGGATGTAAACATGAATAAAGGTCTAGTGGTTCAGTCTAACTTGTAATAATAACACAGATTTGAAGTATTCACTGTACTGGCGACCAGTCTATGGCCCTCAATCGGCCCTCGGCTTTGTCTGTGATTTTATATGTGGCCCTGCATGAGAAAAGTTTGGACACACCTGGTCTAGACTCTAGATCAGTGTTTCTCAAATGGTGGCATGTGGACTGGCTCTGGTGGTACGCAGGGCCCTATGCCGTTTGAATATTTGTTTTATTTACAGACAAATCTATTCATGTTTTGTCTTCTCATTTTAGACCATGTTTTAGCCCTAATTTCGGCCTGATAATGTCTGAGTTTAGAACAGGAGTTACTCACAAAGCCAAATATTTATAGGTACTAAGAAGAAGTCTCTCAAGGTTAATGACATATATGCATTGTTTAATTTTAAGTATTCGTAAGATGGAGGTTTTAATACAAGCACTTTAATTGTTATGTTATATGAGAACAAAATAGTAATCATAATAATAATAATAATAATAATAA
Source organism: Periophthalmus magnuspinnatus (assembly GCF_009829125.3). Classification (NCBI taxonomy): domain Eukaryota; kingdom Metazoa; phylum Chordata; class Actinopteri; order Gobiiformes; family Gobiidae; genus Periophthalmus; species Periophthalmus magnuspinnatus. Next base: position 15,626,550 of record NC_047146.1, read on the forward strand.
TAAAAAATACATTGGAACATTTCAAGCAAAGCAATAGCATCTCCACTGCTCTACAATGTTCCACTGTATGGGAACTAGCAAGTGAGGTCGCCACGCTAAGTTACAGGTCAGATCTGTGAAGAGACGACCCAACTCTCAATAAGAATACATGCATTTTAAGGTAATTTTTTGAGCAATTGCCAAACATTGTTAAATTCAATTCATTTTTTATTTCGGGCTCATGGTCCATTTTTAAAAACAGACAGGGACAGTGACAATACAAACAGTAAACATCTACGTTTTAAAAAGACAGCAATCACACCAGTGTCTCCACATCCTGGACTGAAGCGAATTGCACTGAATCTTATGTTTGTGAGTGACATTATTATTTCATTTTCTGACTTATTCCTTTGGAGCCTTTGGAGACTGGCGTTGTTGTAATGAGTCCAGAGGTGGGCAGTGTATAGTGGTGTACAATATGATTTAAACAACATCAGCTTTACATCATCAATGATAAGTTGGAACATTTCAATAGCAATAGCATAATTAAGTAATTGCTAATATGATGCATTTTCATTTTTTGTGGTGATATAAATACTTACTTTTCAACTCTGCTGGAACAAATCAGGAAAATTTGATTGAAAGGTTTCTTATTATTGCAAAAAAACAGATTCTACGTAAGCTAATGTTACGATATACAGTTTACTTTTTAACTTTTACACACATCTTCATATGCTCTCATTTGGCATCATTCCTACCTAGGCATGGGACGAGATTGACGATTATCATGGCCAAAATAATTCTGATTAACAATTATATCATGATGATTATTGTTGCTGACCGTTTAAAAATGTTCTGGATATGAATAATTACAGTTTTAATACTATGAATAGGTATTGTACTTTGTTATAAGTGAAAACAACATTGATCTAGAGGAGATCATCAGGAAGAAGTAGTTGTTTATCATCCCATCCCTATTTCTACCTCAAATCAGCACATTTTCGACTCCCCATCTGTCACAAAAACAGACAAACTAATGCTTCTCTTCTCTCCTCTCCATTGCGGCGCCTGTATTTGGTGTGCGTGGCTCTATTGTGCAGAGGCAGGCTTCTAAACATCCTCTCATGGGAGACGGGTCAAGGTGGCATTTATCTGGGGGACTCTTTTGTTCCAGCTCTGCTTTCAATAATTCAGGAGGCAGCATCCCTTTCTTTGCCCGCTCTCTTCCACTTGACATGACGCCAACGTTTAGCACCTCCGGGTTAAATATGTGCCCAACCTCACCTCCCCGGCAGACACGGGGGAACGCAGGGGCGACGCGTCAATGCCACTCTGTTTACAATTCAGTGTAGGCACAAATAGCAGAGAGGAGTTTGACGTTGTTTTAATGTAGCGTGATGTAATTTTTCTAGAGGGGAAGTGCACTACTTGCTTGTTTCCATGGAGATGTTATGGACTTGCCTATAATGTTCCAGAGTACAGCAAGCGGGTGATGTTACCTGGCCAAATTATAGGTCAGATATGTGGAGAGGCCAGGCAGCGCACAGTAAGAATCCATTTATCTGCTATTATTCACTTAACTTAAGCAATCTCCTGACTAAAAAGTTGTTGTCATGTGCTTGTTATATTAGAGTAAATTTAAATTACTTGCATGCTTAATCCAAATCCTAACAGTGTTGGTAAGCAAATGGTTGGTAAGTCATTTATAAAGAGTATGCAGATATAAAAATGATGCTACATGGGCCTTGTGTTCTAAAAAAATAAAAATAAATAAATACAAGTATTAAAACATATAATGATAAAAATAATGATAAAAAATAAATAAATAAATAATAATAATAATAATAATAGTAATAATAATAATAGTAATAATAATAGTAATAATAATAATAATAATTTGATGTGGAAGAAGGTCATCCAGAAACTCTGAACTTGTGATTTGGGGTTTTCAGAGATGAGGGAGAAGGAGATCTGATCTGAAAAAGACAAAAAGTGAGGAAGTGTCTCTGTAGATACATTTTTTGTAATATTTCTAAATATAGTTTTATAAATGGGACCCCTGATCCCTGAAAGACGAGCATTAATTACTCAACCGTGGCTGCTTGTGTCTATAAGAGCATCTAATATAATACAGGTCAAACGATACAAGGATGACAATGCAAGTGTCTGTCTTGTGCCATGTTCTGGTGACCTTAAAATATCAATAAATCACTGTTATGTAAGTTAATAGAAGTCATTTTGCTTGGTCTCAAAACTACAACACAAAGTAACCTGTTTTTTCATTGATTTTGTAGCATTCTGGTATAAGGAAAGACGCCAATTTCTTCTGATAGTTTATTTTCTGAACTGGCGTTACTGTAGACCACAACCCACACCAAAACAAGAGCAAAACAACAGCAGTTTCAACTCGGTCTCCCAAAACAACCCAGTAACTGACGAACAGAACTTTCACATCTACTTGTCGGCACAGCAACTAAGTGTCACATACAAAAGCCGTTACATTAACAACAACACATAAACCAGAAAAACTAAAGATGTCAACTCCGAGCCAAACGAAAAATATCAGCTCATTCCAATATCATCCATCGATTTTTATCCAGGATAGCAAATTAAGTGCACGGCATTGTGTATTCACACCACTTTCTGCATAACCTCGAATATGTCAAAACCCATTTGCATTTGTCGCTGTTCTGTCCCAGCTCATGACAACATGACATTGTTAATCTCTGTCTATGTGGGCGGAAAGCCAAAGGGAAAACCGTCTGTTAGCATTATGTCATGTTTAATGTATTATATGCATTTTAACTTTTACGTTTTAGATTTTAACAATGCCATATCAGTTAGATCTGGATCTTTTTCCAATGACACCTCGGTCAAACTGCCTATGGTTCAAATACATGGATACTATACTGGTAACGGACACTATGACATGACAGTAAAGAGGTCCGCTGGTATGAATAATGAACATTGTTAAAAGGTGATAAAATTGTGGTAATTGGAAGTTTATGGCTTGGCTAACCTTGAGTGTGTATGATCTGTTCCAGCTAGAATATAGGGACAGCAGTGATGAACAGAACATGCTTTCCAAATGGTCGTAAATGCAAAATTATCAGGAGAATTTATATCCTGCTTAGATGGCTGTGTCGTAGTGCGTCCAACTTCCATGGAAAACTGAGTGTCCAATTAACTTAAAGACTCCATGTTTTGACATTCTTACCCAATTTGTTTTGATGTAATGAGTAAAATGTGTCTTTCCCCTGTACTGATACATTGTAAAGACAGTTCCTAAGATCAAAATGAGAGTGTTTTTTAATCATCCACAAGCTAGTAGCTAATACTGGTGCTCTCATAACGTGATAGTTGTTGTTACCGTTAGAATGATGGCAAGACTCCACTCTGGCCTCTGAAAGTTGTGAAAAGCGCTAATAAACTCACACACACCAGTATACACAGACACCGGGGTGAGGTAGGTTAAGTGCCTTGCCCAAGGACACAGCACTGCCAACCTGTGTGTCAGTGTAGCTGATCGCTCTATCAATGATGTTTTTGTCAAGTGTGGGATTTGAACCGCCAACCATCGGATCACAAAGTAATGTGGTCTACTCCATTCAGTGTAGTGAACGTTACATTGGAGAAATTAAGCAGCCACTTCATAAAAGGATGTACCAGCACAAAAGCTCCTCTGGACCCCAGTCCGCTGTGCATCTCCATCTCAAAGACACTAGCCACTCCTTTAAAGATAGTGAGGTTCAGATCTTAGCCAGAGAAAAGAAATGGTTTGAGAGGGGAGTTAAAGAAGCTATTTTTGTTAGGAAAGACAATCCTTCCTTAAACAGGAATGGGGGCCTGAGACATCATCTATCCCCCATCTATAACTCCATCCTTAGACCCAGACAAAGAGAACAATAGGTTGAATAGGGTAGTTGTTGCAGCTGAAACTAGAGACAATAGCTGTTTACAGTTTCAGTGTAGTTAGCCCCTCCCTTCAGACAGATATAAGGCTGTGGCCACCAGTAATCTGACCAGAACTGAAGAAGCGGCTTGGATGAGCAGCAAAACGTCTTCAGTCCTACAACGATTTGATTTGTCCAGTTGACAAATTTAAACTTCGTCTTTTGCTAACCATCGGATCAATGGACAAACGCTCTACCAACTGAGCTGTGTTGTTTTTTTACTAAACTTGTAACAAACAGGTGCAGCGTTTTAAAGCATAATACAATGTTGTTCCCTCAAGAAAAAAAAAATGTCTGGAGGTTTGTTATCTCTCAATTGTGTAGCCTATGCATGAATATGTATGTATATGTCATGGTGGTGCTTCTGTGTGTTTTTAAAGTCCAATATTTTTGCTTCATCATTTCAACGCTCAGATTGCCTTCACCACCTACATTATGTTCTCTTATAAATTAGGCTTATATTTGGAGTTATTCATTTTTTTGCGCACTCTTCTAGCAAAAGTAAGGATGAACAAATGAGTTTGACACAGCCTAATGGGAGTCTAAAAAAAACAAAAAACCCAAAAAAACAAAATACTTAAAATTTCAAAAAATTGTCGTTTTGGGAAGCCCATTTTGAAAATAACAACCTTGCAATTTTGAAAACTCCATATTCCTTAAATTACAAAAACCCAAATCGTTGACCCATACCATTAATTTAATACTTCCAAACATTTGTTGTTTAAAATCAAGCTTATCGTTCATATTACCCGTACTACCTTCTACACCCTTTAACCCAACAGACATCATTAGGAGGTCACTCACACCATCACTTTTATATTGCCGCTATCTATTTCCCCAGAGAAACCCAAGCACGCCATTGTTTCAAAGTCATTTGGTCCAAGTGTCACATTGAGGTACCTAGCCACACCGCACCTCCAATACACCCCAGGATGGATGAGCCAGCTGGGATCTGGAAAACCCACCAGCCCAACAACCCACCTCCATGACTTTGCCTCATTTCCCCATAGGGCGCTATATGTGGATTGCTATGTTGTTGAGGGTAATCAGGCTCTGTGTTCCAAAGGATATATTTTTGTACTCTAGGGAGGTCACGAGGGAAGACTGGTACCTGCAAAATGCGTTTATCATCAGGTGGAGAGGCGGAGAGGAAAGGTCACATGGTACGTTGTTTCGAATCAATCTTCTGACACACTACAGCCAAATTACCCGTGATTGTTTGTGCTGGTTGTGCAGCTGTGCATCAGGGCAGAGGCGGTCAATCATTTGTTGTGAGATATTTTATAGAATGTTTTTGTTTTTTAATAGAAACATACTTGAAAAGGGCAATTTGTAACTTTTCGTGTCAGCAGTCTGTCACTTTCTTGTGTATGGAGATGTTAGTTCTTTGTCTGGAATGTTCCGCAGTATGGCATTACCGGTAACTTATCTATATCTCATTGGTAAATACTTTTATACAGCACGTTTTCAGCTTCAAACTTCACGTCAAGGAACGGCTCACCCATTCACACACACACACATTCATACACCAGTGTACGTACGCAGACCCTGGGGCGAGATGGGTCAAATGTCTTGCCCAAGGACACAATGACAGTATTCATCTTTGGGAGCTGGAATCGCACCGCTAACCTGTGGGTCAGTGGATCTGATGTTGTACCGATGATGTTTAGGTTGAGAGCGGGATTCGAACCACCAACCTTCGAATCAGTGGACAAACCACCACCTGAACCACTGTCATCACTCTACCAACGGAGCGGCTGTCCTCATGTTGTCGTTTATATTGCTTAAAAATATGTTGCATGTCACCTAAACACCATCAGTTTATAAAGCCAGTAATGCATTACTATGGAACATTCCGAGGAAGTCAATAATATTTCAATGGAAACAAGTAGATGGTGGATCCCTCACCAAAAAAGTGAATCAGTGCATCTTTAAGTGATGATAAATCAGAACTGTTACCATAGCAATTAACTGTAAAAACAAGTATTCATATTTTTAATGATCAAAAATCCAGTAAATGGTTTTCATAACAGAAAATTGCCCTAGTTCTGGAACATATAAATCATTAGTCCATACAATATATGATGGAAAACATTTAATACAATGGAAATTATTTTAATTTTATTTTTATTTTTTTAAACATAATGCATTCTCATAAGAGCCATATGTCTTTGCACCTACACATTTATACAATGCAATTCCATATTGTGTATCTTGTAATTGGAGCTCAACACTAGGGAACAATCACTGTATGTTTCCACCCAATTGTGCTGTTACAAATTGTCTCTCGACTCATTATATGTCAATGTCTTTGGAAAAACCTCAGGTAAAACACATGTCATATATTTAAAAAAACAAACAAACTTGAATCTCCATCATGATTCTCAAAATTGATTCTTGTGATTCTTTTATTGGTCAGTTTTGGACGCTTAGTACATCACTAATAGGACGAGCATGTTTTTAAGCTGCACTGACCGCACATGATTTGTCCCTTGTTAGAGCTCATCTGTAGAAGGTTTGTCTTTATCGATCTAAACTCATCACTGACCCCCAATGGCATGTCCACAGCTTTATGGACCTCGTTAGCTTACCAAGTTTGTGATTTTCGCAACCCACTACTGTGTATGTTGTTTCATATGTACAAAATGAGAAAAATCTATACATGGATATATGGAAATAACGGTTCATTTTTCATTTTCATTCCATTGTATTATATTGTACAGATACTTGAGTACAGAATATTGCTTTAAACTGGTTGTAGTGGTCTAAAGTTATTCCTTACTTTAATAACACATTATATCATTTTAATTGTTCACTGGGAAAAGGTAATACACGTTTCACAACTTTCACAGACCTGAGCGGAGTTTTGTCATCACTGTAATGCTAAGAACTAACTATCATGCTAACAGAGAGCTTCCTGGTTTTGAGGCATTAAAACATTATAATTTTACCTGAAGATCTGACTGTACAATAGGCATTTATCTGTACTAGTGTCACAATACTAAAATTCTCTTCAAACCGATTATGATTCCCCAATGAATCCATCCATTTTAAAAGCTCTTTTTTTGACAATATTGTAATTTTCAACACAAAATAGTATTGTTGGTTTATCTTACAACATGGTCTTACACTAGTTCTGCTAAAAGTTTATCCAGTTATGTGATTTTTTTCAGTATCGATACTTGCTTAAATGAGTATCTAGATTTAATACGAGTTGTATCAATTTGTATCTGATTTTTGACAACCTTAATCTGTTCTTGGGCAAATAGCAAAAACAGACAACAACCTCTCCTTGAACTGCCACCTTAACGTGGTGGAGGGGTTTGAGCGCCCAAATGATCCCAGGAGCTGTCGGGGGCTTCATGCCCTTGTTGGGATCACCCATGACAAACAGGTCCTAGGTGAAAGGTTATAGAAAGGTTAGGTTCAGAAGCCCGTTATGCAGAGCTCAAGAGAAAAGCCAGTTACGTCGCCTGGACTGGCATCACTGGGACCATACCCTGGAGCCAGAGTTGGGGTGGGTGCTCGTCAGTGAGCGCCTGGTGGCTGGGCCTTACCCCACGGGGACTGACTGGGCACATCCCACAGAACTGTTGCCGAAAAAAAGGAGCTGAGTCGAAAGGCAAAGGTCTCGTTTAACTGGTCAGTCTATGTTCCTATTCTCACCTATGGTCATGAGCTTTGGGTAATGACCAAAAGGACAAGATCGTGGCTAAAAGCGGCTGAAATGAGCTTCGTCTGCAGGGTGGTGCTCCTTTAGAGATACAGAGAGGAGCTCAGTCACACGGGTGGAGAGAGGAGCCAGCTGAGGTGGCTCAGGCATTTGTTCTGGATAAGTGTAAGAAGATGGATGGATTAGCAAAGCAGCCATTAGACATAAAACATAAAACATATAGGGTAGTTATGCATGAATCAAACTTCACTAAGAGGCTAGTTGTGCTAAATGTGCCGTAGCCAAAACATAAATCCAGCATTTGGCTAGTCAAGACAAACATCTTTCCTTTCCATTTTGTTTTGTCAAGTTGTTGGTGGTAGAGATTCATTAGAACACAAGTGAAAAATAAATGAAATTGTGTGAGAAGAGAATGGAGAAGAAGTAGCTCCTTGTGCTAAAGTGTGGCACACTAATTCAACTCTGTCTTTGATGAGGACTGCCTTCTGCTTGAGGAGCGCTTCATTTGGAGTTTGATGTGGCCTATTTTACCAACTCCAAGAGCCTCTTCCACCACAATGACCAGCTGTGGCATCGAATTAACACAACTAGAACCAAACAACGGAAAGTCACAACACAGTGTCAGTAGGACTTATGCATGAAGATGATCAACATGTGATATTTGACACTTTGGAGGAGGCCATTGGCATTCTGGTTTTGCAACTTTATGATATTTTATATACTATTTGATTGTCTTGAATTCACTGTATGCTTTTCTATAAATAATCACATATCTTTTGAGTAAAATCTAAATAGTTTCTAGGGACTGATGTTGTATATTAGCCAAGACTATAATAAAGTAATATGATGGAAGTCTTACAGAGTTTAATCTGCATTTGCTGTATGTGCCTTATTCAAATGCACAATAAATAAAGTAAAAATGAAAAATAGCAGAGGGTGTGATATAAACAGTGTAAATTGGAGGAATAAAGTTATGTTCATTATAGTCTTTTTCCAGATGCTTCAATACACTTTATTCATTCACTCTATACACAAAAAGTAAAAGTAAAAAGTCATAAGGCTAATAAGTTATATTCACTTTCATTTGTATTTTAATATAACTGAACAATGTGAGCTATACATTTTCAAAATACATTTACAAGTTATAAGCCTCATTAGGTCTCAAGAAAATGATATAAAACTGTAATACCTGCACTTGACTTACTGTTTTAAGTTGTAGAATGAGAACCAGGTCTATTAATCACAATGACATATTCATGTAAAAAGTTTACTATGTTCTTGGGAAATAACCTATTAGCTCAGAAAGACAGTTGTACAGTTGTGAAAAGTATCGAAAATCAGATACTAATCGATACCAAAATTAGTACTAGAAGTTAGATACTCAAAGGATCAAGTATCAATACAGATATATATATATATATATATAGTACTAGAAGTTAGATACTCAAAGGATCAAGTATCAATACAAATATATATATATATATATATATATATATATATATATATATATATATATATATATATATATATATATATATATATATATATATATATATATATATATATTATATATATATATTATATATATATATATATTTGTATTGATACTTGATCCTTTGAGTATCTAACTTCTAGTACTAATTTTTGTATCGATGATTGACTTAAACAGGGCAACCAATCTTATACTAACTTTATCAAAACTAGTGTAAGACCACATGGTAATTATAATTTTGTGTTGAAAATTAATATTAATTCTGTTGTCTAAAATATATATATATTGTATATTGTTGTGATGTTGAAATCTGCATTGAGTTTCTAGCCAATTCCTTAGTATCAAAGTCAAGTTTGAAATTTTTGTATCGAGACAACACTAATTTATTTTCTTGTGCCATTTAGTTGGGCCAGACTGCCCTGGGGCTGGAATGTGGATGGAAATCATAGCCGTGGCAATGTAAATTTTGAATAGGGGTGCAGAGTTTAAATGTTTTTTGTTTGTTTGTTTGTTTGTTTGGATTTTTTTCCCAAGGAATTCAGATTTTGCATGCGTCAGTAGCCTACCTACTTAATAGGTTTTCGGCCTTGGTCACCTACACAAAAACATATGAATATATATCATTTACATATAATTAATTACATATAATTTGGCCCTTATCTGTGCTCAGTCTCACTTTACCACACACAACACACTGAAATTCGCCTTCTGGACGTGGAAATAAAGTCCCCACACATCTGATGGTGGTCAATGGGGCATATGTAAATATCACTGGTTAAGAGGCAACGTTATGGCAGCAGCACATAGTCTGGTCTTAATCAATGACTGCACTGCCCTCATGTGTCACTGCTGATCACATCTGTAACCTCCTGAGGCTCACACACCCATGTCCCGGTGTCCAGCAGCACAATCACAAGCAGCGCCTGACGTCTTTACGCACGTCTGTGTCCAGCTCACAAACACGAGCTTCATCAGTTTTACCCACTGTGATCCTGTCCTGCTCAGATGAAGCCAAATCCACCGCTGTGAGACAAGGACACGTGGTTTTGTCCCACACTGGTCTTTTCTCAGTGTAAACAAGGACGAGACGTTCTGATGCATTAGTTTTAAACAAACACGAGCTGTACAACAAATCCAGGCTGTAACTCCAACAAAGTCCAAACTTTTAGGGATCCACATTGTTTCTTCCTCTTAATCCAGTGTAGCATCATCCTGTTCTCTGCTAAAAGTCTGCTACAAAATTAAAAGAGCGATAGGCTGATGTCACTCCTTCAGGCAAACAGTTTATAGCAGAAATGATTCAATGAAGTTAAAATATAGATGTGTTTGAATATGAAATGTATACTTCAGTTTATTTTGATCTTATCTCTGTTAAGAATAGATCTAGTTTTGCTCAGGACAGATCCAATAACCAATGGGCCTTTTTGCACCGCTGGTTTTCACAGTTATGATGTAAATCTTTGCCAATGGCCCCTACGACAACCTACATATCCCTCGTAATGTAACAAAGTGGGTGAACCGTCTTTCAACTATTTCTGCTTTCCCGTGCCCCGCTTGTGAACTCTGATATTGTTCTGTCAAATGGTATTCCCTGATCAAACTTTAGCACAAATGTTATCTCATCACACCTGGTGGAGCTTTATGTGGTCTCCTAAAACGCACCTTCCGTCTGAGAAGAATAATAAGAAGTTAGCCCGAAGCCATGTTTAAATTCAATGTTTCCAGAGACAGAAGACTGCTTTACCGTGCTCAGACGAGATGAGGAGTCTAGGATTTGCGCGCAGTATCTCCACAAACTGAATTTTACCAGATCTGGTGGGGCATTTCAGGATAGCTGGAATCAACTTCCTGCCAAAAAGGAACTAAATCTCACGGTTTATTGTTAAATACATAAATTGTCTGTCATTTATTATGTTGGATTATGTAGGAATCTGGGAGGAGAATAAATATTTTAAAATGTGATTAAACGTGTAAAATGTGTAATCGAGACAGATGCCAAGACTACTGTTGTGACTGCAGCCGGCCAAGAATGTGGACATCAACACAAAGCCTTATAAACAACAGAGGATTATACGCAAATGTGGAGTAAAGTCTAATAAACACGTCACAATTGTCTGCAGTGTATTATTTTCTTTTTCCAACCTATTGTAAGTTGCTGGGCACATACCTCTTAGAACTTGGCTTGGAGTAGACAAATATCTACCTACTAATTATTCAAATAAGGCTTAAAACAATGTCTGCTTATGTCAGAGTTGAGTTTTAGCTGAAAACACTATTAGACCTGGAATTATCTACATTATTTTGGTAAAGATGTTTGAAGGAGGCCTGAGTAATACATCCGTCGTCCAGGTAGATCCCATAAATTCTGTCAATTGAGCAAAAGTTTTTAGTGAATTTTCAGCTTGACTTTATTTAATTTTTTCATCTTTTGTCCCTTTCTATTCCACTGTTTTAAATCAAGTGCATGTACGATTCTCATAAACTGTGCCAAATATGACGCTTCCTTATAACAACTGTAATGCTGATTAATTCTTCATTACAAAAACACTGGACACGATGTCTCTTTTATTTATGTGATAATTTGGTGCTTTGTTTCTCAAGATGATATTCAGTCAGAAAGCACAATGAGGCTCTCGATTGGGTTGCCAGTTTCAATGCTGAAATCCTGTTTGTTTGACCCTAAAATGAGAATGTGTCCTTTATCTGCAGGTTTTGTCACTGTCAACCCAGGATCTGTTGTGATTGTAGTACCTTTACCTTATCTTATTGTAGTACCTCATCTTTGAATGTTGAAATGTTTTCTTAATTGTAGGTTGCCTTGATACATCTGGCCTGGGGACAACCGATGAAAATTAGCTCTAGTCAGCTAACTCGGGCACATTTACATTATTTTTTTGTAATGTTTATTAATGTGCATTGTCCCCTTTTTAAATAAATAAATAAATAAACACAAAAAAGATACAACAGAGGATACATAGACTTATAGAATGTTTAGTAGCACAAAAGAACTTAGCATTTTGAGTTTATTTAACAGTGTTTACTGTTTAAAATCAACTTAGGTCTTTTTAGTTAACACATAGTAAAAATTAACGTTGCAATTTGTAGCTTTTCTAATGGGCAGTCTGCATCAGCTTGTCTGTGTTTCATTTGTTAGTATAGAAGGCTCCACAGTATGACATTAAACATATCTATTTCCATGGAGATACCACCAGGTCAAATTACACATCAGATCTGTGGAGAGGAGAACACGCTCACAGTAACAACGCATGTTTTTTTCAATGTATTTTTGAGCAATACAAACACATGTCATTGAATAAAAATACAAGACAGCGATGCCATACTGTGAAACATTCCAGGCAAAGCAATAACATAGAAATAAACAAGTGGGATTAGCATTGAAAGCCGTGTCTTTGTTTTAAAATAAATTGAAACAAACTCACTCAAAACAAAATTTAATTGAAACTGTGATATTAGGATATTTATTTATTTATTCTCATTTATTTATTTATTTATTCTCATTTATTTATTTATTTATTCTCATTTATTTATTCATTAACTTATTTCTTAATGTATTTATTTATTTATTCATTTATTTATTTATTTATTTACTTATTTATTCATTTATTTATTCTCATTTATTTCCTTGTTTATTTATTTATTTATTTATTCATTTATTTGTTTATTTATTATTATTTATTTATTTATCGCCCACTCCATATTCCTATCATCTCTGCATAAAGAGATTGGCTAGTACTTTTGATCATCCACACAAACTTGAGAATAATCTAGTGATGCGTAGTGCTACTCCTCGATGCTATCAAAGCCTACGCACTGCACCAGCGCACAATCGGTAATCTGGACCCCAATCACAACACATCAACCGCACCACTGTATCCTCGATGGGAAAAAATCCATTTGTCACAGAAATGATCTCATACGGCATTAGGAGCAACACACCACGACTCCTTTGGTATTTCTTATATTGGACGCCATCGAACCATCCATCCACCGTCCAGAACACATCGCGACTTCCCGTCCGACGTCCCCCACCCCCTACCCCCCGCTGTAGCGCTGTCTGCCGGGGGACACATTAGCACTTGGACCACTGTCAGCTCCATTCATCCCTATGGCTCATCCGTCAGCGCGGCTAACGCTAACAGCAGGCAGGTTGTCCTCTAAAGAACAGAAGAGGCCGCGGTGATGGTCGTTAGAGTGATAGATCGGAGACAAGAGGCTGCGCTGCTCCAGTCTTCATCTGTCAATCCGCTGCGAGAGAGACAGAGATGACATTGTGTCTCGTCATACCGTGTCACTCAAAATCGCTCAAGCTTTTATTTGGTTGATCTTTTCGTTTTGTTTTGTTCACTGGGAGTTCTTGTTTATGTGAGAGAAAAACGTATATGTAGAAGTGAAGAAATTGGAACTGTTGGGCACGTGACATTTCAACAGCTTGCAAGTTACAATTTAGCCTCAAGATTACGTTTAATGCCATACTGTGTAACTTTCCAGATCTCCAAGGAGACTTTAATGTCAGACACCTACCACAGAAGTTACATAGTGCACTTTTGATAATAAATGACTTATAATACCTCTATTTATGATACAGTTTCTAAGGTGTTACCAGTACCAAAGGTCAGTTACCGGCTTTATGCGTTAATGTCACTCCCCACTCTTTACCCCATTTCATTGTCATATCAAATAAATAAAGCCCAATGGCCAAAAAAGTGGGGGAAACAGTAGCTCAGTTGGTAGAACGTTTGTCCACTGATCTGAAGTGTTGTTAAAGAGGAGGAGCCGCATTAAAACCAGTTCAAGACGATTGTTTCTTGATTGTTCGTCGGACGAGGAGGACCAGAATGACCCTAAACCTGGTTCTACTCCAACCCAACGAGCTGACGTGTGAAGGTTGGCGGTGTGATTCCAGCTCCCATACATGAATGCTGTTGTTGTGGGCAAGACACTTAACGCACCTCACTCCCAGTGTCGGTGTACAGTGATGTATGAATGTGTTTTGTGAATGGGTGAGTGGTTCATTTATGTGAAGTGCTCTGAGTGCCTTGAAGGTGAAAAAGCGCTTTATATAAAAAGAAAAAAAAATGACCTAATCTAGTCTAATAATAAATGCAAGTATGACTCATTTAGCTGCATATAATATAAACACATAACCATTGATTGAGCCGTGTGAGCGGTCAGACAGTTTGACCCAGAGGAATATGGATCGTAGGTTTAATGTCTCTGTTTCATGGTCAAATTATATTTCATTGAGCGCAAACATGTATCTGATCTTAATTCTGTTTTCAATGCACCAATGTTTACACCTTATATTTTCTTTATATTTCTACCTCTAAGTAATTTATTTTATCTTTAAGCATCTTTTTTATCTTTGTGCATGCCCTTATTTGTATTTATTCAGTGTGTTTTAATGTTGCACTTTATCACCGAAGTAAGTTCCTAGTCTGTGAGCTGTGTTCACTGACGATGGCAATAAAAGTCTTCTGATTCTGACTCTGACTGAAACTGCAACTAAACCCAGAACTAAACCTGAATTAGAACAGAACTAAGCCATGACTAAAACCGGACCAAACCAAGTTCACATCTGGACTAAATCGGACTCACAGCACGACCGATCTACATCATATCTATCAAATCTGCAACCTGAGTTCTAAATAAACGCATAAATGTAGACTGATCTTCTACCGTCCAACAATACCCCTGTTAGACTCACGCTATTAAGCCATCACATTTCCTCATTTATGTTGCATTTGGATCAAGAACACGTTTACACAGAATGATAACGTGTCAGCTGTATAAAGGATCTACCATACAGGGAGTTTATATAAGACAAACAGATAATGGGGTGTTAGTACGGCCCCCTGGGAGCAGAGCTGACATCATTAGCCCTGTTAGCGCGGGCTGAGGGGCGGTTCTGACTGGACACACTCATTTAACAGGGCCTTCATTCATAATGAATGAGCTGCAGGCGCCCGCTAACTCCAGCTGCACTTTGAAGTGAAGAAACAACAGAGAGAGAGAAGAGAAGAGGGGTGAGAGATGGACATGGGCATCTATATGTGTGGGTTCAGCTTTACAGTTTAGTCGTATACAAAAAGTAATATAGGTTTGACCCAATGCTAACATTTCGATACTAGGGATTTGATACTCGTTAATAATTTTGATACCACAATGATGAAAAAAAACAAAACACATGGACAGAATGACATTTTCCGCACAAAATAATAGCTTTTCTTTAAGTTACTATGTGGTTTTAATACTTGTTGATACTTGTTACTTGTACTTCATTTTGATACTGGTTTTAGTATTGATTCGTTTTTTGATAAAGTAATATGTGTAAGTTGGCAGAGATTGTTGAAAACTGTTGCTGGGTCCGACATTATACATTTCTTTATTATATTAATTGATTTCAGGTTCCTGTTATATGGTGCCATTTTGAGGACAGTTGACCATAACATTTAAAACATATTATATTTTGTTTGATTTTTTAATTGTTATGGGAAAGGTTTGAACTTTTTCATCATTCTGGACCCATGGAGATCCCCTATTGGTTTAAAAAGTAATACAACATTTGCCTAGCCAGGAAAGACTACAAAGTTTCAATTCACTTTATTCCGGTAGTTACTAGGGCACTGACATCAGGTTGAATTATTTTGCATAGGATTAGGATTGTCTTTCCTAAGAAAAATCGCTTCTTTAACTCCTCTCTCAAACCATTTCTTTTACTCTGGCTCAGATCTGAACCTCACTAGCTTCAAAGGAGTGGCTAGTGTCTTTGAAATGGAGATGTACAGCAGACTGTGGTCCAGAGGAGCTCTCGTGTCGGTGTTGGTACATTCTCTTATGGAGTGGCTGTTTAGTTTCTCCGATGTAACACTCACTGCACTCTTCACTGCACTGAATGGAGTAGACCACATTACTTTCTTTGTGGCTCAGGGTTTTGTCCTTAGGGTGAATCAGTTTTTGTCTTAAAGTGTTTGTAGGTTTGAAAAAGACAGGAATCTCGTACTGTCTGAAAATTCTCTGAAGTTTATACACACAACATACTCACTATATACACAGCACACTCTCTATACACACAACACACTCACTATATACACAGCACACTCTCTATACACACAACACACTCACTATATACACAGCACACTCTCTATACACACCATTATAGACCAGTTCATTTGAAGTTTACAGTCAAAAGTTAAAAGTTAAACCAACAACCCGTCAGTATATAAATGTAATGTTGTTATACATAGTGACATATCTGGCTCTTGAACAACCACAGTTTTACAGCTTTTGAAAATACTGCCAGTGCTGAGAGCAGCGGTGTTTTCCACGTCTGACCTGCTCGAAACGCCAAAGAGAGTCGTCCAAAAACACTTTCCCGAAATGGCACAGAGCAGTCACCTCTAGAACCAGCTCTTATCCAGTTTGTCTTAGAGGTTTTAGAGCGAGATTGTTAAAATATTGTATGCCAGTTAAGAAATTTATCTTGAGCGAGGTTTGGTCAGGAAGATTTTGAGAAGAACTCCAAGTACGACATTATAAAGAGTCCAATATTACCCTAAAAGCCACGTTAGCATACAGTGGGGCCTTTACCTGCAGAGTGTAATTTGAATGCATAAACTATAAATCCTAATGATTTATTACCCATTTAAACCACACTTTTGTGCTGAATGCCAGTTGTACGAGAGCCACTTGAGGACTTTGAAAGCAGCGGAGTCTGAATTATACGAGCCCATTGACTCTCTTTAGAGCTTTTCACTTGGCACGGTGAATCTGATGTACAGTAAACAAGTCGAACGGTGCACAATCCCACACTGAGCTCCAAAAAAACATCTCCATCCAGTGAACCTGTAATAAAAAGTCTGCTACTAACAGCGCTGAGGTTTAATATGAGCCATTATAATATTATATATATTCCCACATTGATCCCCTTTAATAAAACTTTCTGTGTGATATAATATATAAATCTTGTCATGATTGGCCAGTTAGTTTAGATGATAATATTGTTTCTGTTAAAACTTGAACTAAATACTAACTCTTTTTTTCTGCGACTAAACTGTGTATATGGAGCTTGAATAGCTTTATCTACTGTTCCTAGTAATTTTTGGGAATTTTTTTTATGGTAAAAAATGTATAAAAATGCAATTTCAAGTACTCAGTGACATCACACATGACTGCCCTGATTACAGCCAGGTGTTCTTCTACGAATACCTGGCTGCAGGGGTGGAGTTTGAAGTGTGGATACCTGTTAGACCAATCACACTGTTCTTATACTTCCAGACCCTCCCAAGAAACCCCCAGCTCTATCTGAAGTGTGGTTGTGGGCCAAGTTTCCATGTTTAGTCCCTCTTTAACGCAGCTCTGTGTTCAAACTCTACTTTTTGCCACACACTACTTCTATTGGTCAGTCATTGTCGTGTAATGATTGAGTGACAGGAAGATTTAACCAATCACAGTGAAGAAGAAGAAGAAGAAGAAGAAGAAGAAGAAGAAGAAGAAGAAGAAGAAGAAGAAGAAACAGGTACAGTTTAACCTTTTGCGTAATTAATTGTGAAATTATGATATCCTGCCCACACCTAATCACAGCACAGGTTTAAAATGTTTCCTACAAATTAATATAAACTTAATAAACGTAATATAAACTAAACATGTTTTTTAAAGAATTGGATATTATTATTATTTGTTATTTATTTTTTGCATTCTACCGCATCATTCCCTCATCATTTAGATGTCGTACATACATGTTTATGTAATCTAGCTCAGTCCACGAGCCGATGTCACTCATGCTCATGCACGACAATTCTCCATGAATATCCAAAAACATAAGACAAAACTTAGCAAGATACACCCTGATTGTGTTGTGATAGCGCTCTGAAGGGGGAGTGACTTAGCTCGTAAAGCAAAGGAAGGGGAGACTCAGAGTAAAGTGAAACATGTTATTACGTAGTTCTTGGTGAATATAGCATTTTAAAAACAATAAAAGGTAACATGGTGATCTAAATATGTCATGTGTTATCAGTTAATGCCCCATGGAATCTAAAACACCTCCCCTTTAAGGAACTATAAAATGCATTGGTTGCTAAACAAATATTAGTCTTTATATCAAACCATTTTTCTCCCAGCAGGGGACAGCCACAGTGACCATGCAAGAAATCATAATTAATTGTTTACATGGTACATTTGTCATTTTAATGAGCATCTGTAAAGGAAGAAGTCGCGTGTATCTCCACGGCGACGATGCACCTCTGACACAAACAAAGCTAATTACAGAAATGCCTCGTAACCCAGCTCTTTCCATCATAATGAATGTGTTTCCATGTGAGCATAAAATATGATTAATGACAAAACATGTTCTATTAAAAAGTGAGTTTGGCATCTGGAAATCTTTGAAAATGGGAATTAATTTAAGTATAGATTATAAGGTTACATACACAATGCAGATTGATTGGGAACAAAACATCTTTTTCTGTTTTATTGCATTGCTTGGTACATTAGTTTTTGAATGAAATGGAATTAAAAATAATAATAATAATAATAAATAAATAAAAATAAAATAAATAGAAATTAAAATAAAATAAAAATACAATAAATAAATAAATAAAAAATAAAAATAAATTTTAAATAAAGAATATAGTTACTGGTTATTTCAGATCCATTCAGCTAGAATATAAGAAGTAATAAGGGCATGTTTTAAGACGGTAAAATGTTTGATGCTAAAATTAGATGTTAACACTGGCATCATTTAAAAAAAAAAAAAAGCATCTGTATCTGCTGCGCAAACGTCGGCCCTTTAAAGTCAGTGACAGGATCGTCAGCTGCTGCTCCTATATCGAGAGTCTGCTCACTTTCTTTTGTATCTCATGGTCGGGTTGTTTCTCTGTGAAAGAAAAGAACATCTAAAACAACATTGTCAACGTCTGTTCTAAAATAATTGGTGCCCAGCAGAGATCTGACTAACTCTGGGAGACTTGGGTTATGAAATCTTTGGCGGTATCAGATTATAACTAATCGCTATTCTGTCTTTTATACCTTCTGCAATTAGATTCTCGAACTCTATCTGCGGTTTCTAATTAATTCTCTATCTACTATCATGGCATATACTTTTGTACCTGTTATGTGCTTATGTCTGTGTGTGGTTGGCCAATGTTGCTGCAAATGAACTCTAAAAATCATGTACAGTGTCAACGTGGATATCGAAAGACATTTTTACGGAGCACCAAGGACTAACCCAGTGTTAACTCAAGCTGTGTACAAGTTCTCCACCTGATCTGTTGCACGATGTCCATGAAGGAATTACCCCGTTGAGCCAAGTCTGTGTCTGGCTGATTTTATTTTCAAGAAGTATTTCACTTTGGATGAACTTCACGCTGAAATACAAAGCTTCCATTTTCCGTTTCTCTGACAAGACAAAACATTTAATCAAAAAGAGAGCCCGGGGACAATGGACATGAAAAATATAAGCCTTCTGCACTTCCTCGCACTCATCATCAGTGACAGCGTCCTCGTTGGGATCAATGTGGGAATTTGCGATTGACCTGAAAGACCTTGTGGAATTGTTATTAACTCCACTTTTCACTCCAGAGTCACCGTGTTACTTGCAATGAAAAATACATGAACCAAGGCAGCAGCTACTTACCGTTTTAAACTGCCCCCTACGAACCATTTTATTAAACATTATCCAGAGCTAAATCAGAAGTTTGGACCCCCCGCTGGGTCTTGGACTAGAAAATGTCAGACAAAATATTTCTCAAAAAAGTGATCAAAAGTGTCAACAACTTCAAAAAATATCTTTTACCCCCTGGCGACAAGGCATCAACTAATGTGTGATTTAAAAAAAAAAAAAAGTCTAACATTTTGGACTGCAAGATTAACTGCAGATCAATTGAATCAAAATTGCAATTTGAATAGATGGAATTAGCAAACTGCGAAGGCTGCCATTTTTAAAGTACCATCATTTCCTTCCCAAACAACAAAATCACCTGTCTTATTCTGCATAAAAACGGCTAATCCTGTAGTTTAAACCTCTATAAACCACCTCTATAAGCAATGTGATTCGTGTATTAGTTTGTCAGTTCATATTTCAGTCTTTTTGTCAATTCTTGTTTAAAAACAGAACAGAATACTATTCTTAAAACATCTCAAATCTAATATCATTTGCAATGCATGCCAGAAAAATCTCAGTTAGATCATTTCCCCAAATCATTCAGCCATCTTCTCACACTCTCTATCACAATCAGTATTGTCTATCCGATGACAATACTGACAGATGGTTCTTTCTGCTGAGTACACAGATACAAGTTGCCTTCCTGACTTTGGACAAATTGTTCAAATATGCGTTTTGTGATGAAAACATGTCTGTTTCATTATTGACCAGTGTCATCAAACTATGTGGAGCATATCCCGAACTATCATGACTTCTTCTACCTGTCTAATAGTTAAGAATGAAGACTTAAACGACTTTGTACCTCTAGTGGTATACATCATTTGTGGCCGTTTCTTAGTCACTCTGAAAAGTTTCCTGCTACAATAAATGTAAGTGTTTTCTGATGGACAGTTTTGTTTTGTCTTTGGTCCATATCTCACAGCACTGGATCCTTGTGGTTCCTGTGTTCGGAGCTTCCAGAGCGTCTCTAGCCTTGGAGTCACCGGAAAAACTGAGCAATTTGAAGACCCTCTTTCCAATTATGAATTGTGTAATCTCTTTCAGAACTTCCAGAGGACTGTGCTACTCTGAAAGTCATATAATGATAATTAAATTTCCACCTGATCTGTTGCACGATGTCCTTGGAAGAGTCACACCTGTCGAGCCAAGTCTGTGTCTGGCTATTTCACTTTGGATGAACTTCATGCTGAACTACAAAGCTTCTATTTTCCATTTCTCTGACAAGACAAAACATCAACAAAAATGGGAGCCTTGAGGGTAATGAATGCGAATATATAAGAAGCATTGTGCCACTTTGGAAGTCATACTTACTGATAACTATTTAGAGTCACTGCTGGACACATGTGGCCTACCGAGCCTTTTGACTAGTATTAGTAGAAAACTTGGGGTCCCAACAGAGGAGCTGGAGGATGTGTCTGGGGTGAGGGAAGTCTGAGAGCCCCTGCTTAGACTACTGCCCCTGCGACCCGGCCTCGGATAAACGGAAGAAAATGGATGGATGGATGAATAGTATAAACTTGTCGTAAAGGCTGATGGGGAGGACCAAAGATACAGACTCAGGGAAAAAAGTTCGACAGAGTTTATTTGCAAATATAGGAATGTGAATGAAGGCAGACAGAGCAGATGGTTGGGAGTGGTGTCGTAGGCAGTAGTCTTGGAGCAGGTTGTGGGTCGCAGGGTCAGAGGCTGGGGGTGTTTGTACCGGTCGAGATGGGCTGGATCTGAGGCTGAGGTGTTCGTACCGGTCGTGGAGAGCTGGGTCGGAGACGGAGGTGCAGAGCGGGTTGAGGGCGCAGGATCGCTGAGGATACGCGGACAAATAAACCGGAACATGACATGAAGATAAACTGGAAGATGACAAGAAAATGCTGGAAGATGACAAGACGATCTGGTCCAGAGTGTTGGATCCTCAGTCCTTTAGTACTAACAAGTAAAGGTTTTATTGCTTGATCAGAAACAGGTGTGTGGAGGTGGTGCCAGAGTCTCCGCCCAGCTCCAGGCTCAAACACAGGAGGGAGGGGGGTAAAACAGCACAGAACACACAAAAAACCCCAAACCCTGACAAACTACTGTATGGCCCGGTCCTTACCCTATTCCTAACTTTGCCTATGATGTAAAGCTCCTGCTGATATAAGACAATCAAAAACGTCCTCAACATGAAAGACTCATGGTGCTACGAAAGTGATGTAGATGGTGACTGTTGATGCACTTGCCAACAGCGTGTCAAAAATAAGCTAAGTCGTGATCAGTATCAGCATAATCAGATGGTAGCAAAAGCACAGAGTTCAATTCAATTCAATTCAGGTAGTTGTCTCTTAGGGCTGAACATGAGAACTTATTTAACGAACACAAAATTAGAAAATCAACAATGAAACAGAAACAGACAAGTGCATTAATCAACAGACAAGCAAATGAATCAATGATAGAGAAGATAGAGAGGTATAGAGATAGAAAAAAACAGAACAGAAGGTCGCTCAGCCTGACCACGCCTCCTCTTGCTCGGTGGTCTCTGGAGTAGACTGTTCCAGGCATGTGAAAGTGGGAAGGCTACGTCGTCATGGTTGATGTGCCTCCAACAACCCGGCACTATCCCGGTCCATAAGGTGGGTGTCCGCAATAACCTGTAGTGGGCGATTTGGCTTTCTCTCTTGCTAAATCGTCCTGATGTCTCCTTCTCACGTTACCATCTCATCTGTGTGGTGTTTCACATAGTTTAAAATGAACCAAAGTTTGTGGGTTCAAAAAGACAAAGACAGTAAGAATGAAAATGAGTCCTAGCGTCAGAATGGCTGCGTCTTGAAAGCAATTTGAACTCTAAAATGATCAGAAACGCTCAGGCGCAGGTGCATGCACTTTAAAAACATAGAAGACCACTCCCTGAAGTACCACGGCGACAAGTTCAGAGCTCAAAAAGTGGGACTAAAAAGAAACATTTCCAGCTGCAACAATGGACGGGTGTAGACATGGTGCACGTTTACTGTCAGAATTAGTCATTTCTGTTCATGTTTATTGTTTAATTTTGTTTTGAAAGGGGATAGTAGGGATATGGGAGGAAAGATTCTTCACATGTGATGTAAGAACTTATGTATGGACCTACATTTCAACTATGTGAGATAAAGAAACAAAACAGCATTCATAATAGCATGGGATTGATCATTTACCACACGATTTTTGGTATACGCTTGATTGAATGTGATACCAAGTCGGGATACCAAGTGCGATTTTTACTTTTAAGAAGATCAGATGGTTTGCCAGGATACTTTTTATATACAGTACATGAGTAACAAAACTAATCCACTCTGTAACACACGCACATCCGCTATCCGCTTTTGAACATGGTTTACGCTGTTCCAATCCACACCAGATAGTCAAGCTTTTCTATAGTCAACTGGCAGAAGACTCGCGCTCCTCCATTCTCCCGTTCTCCTCCTTCATCCCTTTACATCTTTCTTTTCTTGCTGAGAATAGCATAACGCGCGCAACATGTGAGAAGCTAGCGAAGGCACAAAAAGGTAAATCCCCATTAGCCGGAGACAACAGTAGCAGGCAAACCCGTGCGCCATAATGAACCCGGTATGGTATTTTTTCCCGGAGAAACACAATTATTCCCTCTCTCCTCTGTACCATCTGCACCATCTCCATTGCACTTTGCGTATATTTGCTTGTACTTTGCAGCAGTTTGCCTATTAGCTGGAGTAACCCTTAACCTCCACTCCATAGCACCGTGTTGACAAAACATGATTTATGCACCGCGGCATGCATTTCACTAATGTTTACTACCAGGAGGCCAATTATGGGAAAAGACTGAATTTGATGCTAGCGTCGCGAGTTGACATGTGCTCACGGATGACATTTTGACATCTTAATGCGGCGCCTACCATTAACATTTACAGAGAGTTTATCGTTATTCTAGGGTCATGCTAGGTTTGCTATAGCATCGATTTAGAATACGGTAGTGCACTATAAGCCTAATGATTTATTTAATGGAATGACATGTTTAAAAGCAAGTCCACTTTCTGCTCATTAAATCGTATCCTATGTATGTTGCGTTTTGTCAATAAAAGATGGCGGAGTTGTGGCTGTATGAATGCAGATGTTCTAAAAGCACTCCAATCAAAAGGCGTAATGAAAAAAGATTAGAGGTCAAAGAAAACATTATATGAGAAATACATCAAAACTAATCAAATCAAATGTTATTTATGAAGCCGTTTCGTGCAAAAATGTAACTACCGAAACAACCTACCTACCGCCAAAACTGCCCGTCCTCGCATAATCGTGCAACTCACAGACACGTGCAATTTCACCCACACGCACACAAAACACACACACTCACACACATAATAGGAAGAAACATCAGAGGAGTCGCCAGAGGAGAGATGAGGCTAAAACAGGTCTCTTATAGAAGAAACACTGCAGATACTAAAAGTGATAAAACATTATGAGTTAAAAGCTAAGAACTAGAATATAAAATAGTATGCCTAAAAAGTAAAATTAATAAATATAATAAATGCATGTAATAATAAACAAATACACATATATACGCATTAAGGTGGAAATTGCATTGATGAAAGATGAATAAGTGCAAAACTATTAGGGGTGGATTAGCATTTTTTTCCATGTATTTGAGCAAAATTTGTCTTTCCATACTACAGATAAGCAACTTTTGAGGCTACCGCGCATTTATCTGCAATCAACTGTAAACCAAAGTGTGCTATTAGCATGCTAGTTGTTATTACAGTGATTGCAAAACTCTGCTCTGGCCTCTGAAAGTTGTCACAGTGAATAATTATGATTCTTTGTGTTAGTTGTGTTAGTAACTTGCTAACTAACTCGGTAACTAAGTAATTACAGGCCTGGAGGTTGCACAACCTGGACACAAGATGTAAGATGTTTATTGTGCCGTCTTGATTATTAAACCTTGTAACCGCGCATGATCTATTGTAGAGGTTAAGTTAGTTAAGTTATACTATTAAGGGAAATTTGTCCTCGGCATTTGACCCATACTTCAGGGCTGCTGGGGTAACTTTTCAGGCGTTTCTATCCAGTACTTTCATGTTGTGAGATGAGGATTCTGGTCAATTAGCCATCATGGTTTCACGTGATGAGTTTCCTAAAAACTGCTTTTAATATAAATCAAAAAATGTGTGTACTTAGATCAAATCGCACTATATCTATCTATTTTTTTTCACAATTTGATGAAAGGTTCTGGCTGTATTGAAGCAATCGCATAAGAAAATCATTTGCATGTGTTTTTTTTTAAAGATTTTGAACCTAAATCTAAGAAACAGCTGAGTTGTTGTCTGCGAACACTGCAAATAACCATATGCTTTCACTATCTCTTTATCTGTTCCCATACGGGCTCCCATCCAGAACTCATCTCCTGTCAGACCAAAACGTACCGTCCCATTCCGTAAATCAATCCCACACAACATCCGGCAATACTCCCTCAACTCTCCTCTCTTCTCCTTCTTCACCTCCTCTCGCTCTTGTTCTTCCTTTGTGGAACTCATTCGCTCCGAAGGGGGGATAGCATTTCCTGCGATCACGCTCGGAGATCTCCCAAGTCCTCCTTAAAAGCATCTTCTAGCTTCTGATCTCTTTCCACTAGATTTTCAGATTATCACGATTCCCATTGGCACAGTGCGTTCCGGGGGCAGAGAAACAGCTGGTCAAGACGAGATCAATGACAATAGCTTTTGGTACGCCCTGTCCGACATGCCTTCTTACTTAAATACGTCACGCGGCTTTACATGTTTGATGCGAAACACGAAGGTTTAAGATGTGTGTTGTGTTTGTCCCGTGGTATGTGGAGTACAAAGCCCCGTAGCGTTCAAGTGGTATAACAGTGCTAAAATGTTATTTATTAGTTTTCCACAGAATTTGCCACGGTGACAGACCCCGGGGTGTAGCAGTTAGATTTGGTACATGGGTTTATAAAAGTCACATTTGTTTTCTTTGTTACTGGTTTTAGGATTAGTTTTGCAATGTTGTGTGCGCCAAAGGGCTATTCAACGGAGCAATTTATACGGTTGCTTTCTGGCGATCTTGACAGATGGAGTTGGAGTTCAGTCATATACACTTGCTTAGTACAAGTTTTCTCAACAAAAGTAAAAATAAAAGTCATCTGGCAGAGGAGCAGCCCCTAGCGTATTTAAGTAAATGTTGATCTTTTGGAAGTTAAGACTGATTATTTTAATGCTGTACTTTGAAGCATTCTGCGCAACTTAGTAACATCTACGTGGACGTTTTGATGTTACTGATTTTCTTTCTTGAATCTTGGTACAGGGCGATTGGAGCGCTTAGACTCCCTTTTTCATGTGCGCCCAGTTCAATATATAGAAAAAATAGAAAGTACCGTATACATGTGTCCATTTAAAGCATTTAAAACAGGTGCAGGTGTTACCAGATTATTAAATTGCATTTGTGGCACCAAAGTATCCAGTTTTGCTTGTCTTTGAAATATATTCCATTATTTCTTACACCAAACAGCCAAAAGCTTTTTTTCCCCATCTCAGTTCTGGTGCGGCTTGTCCTTAGACTTACATGTTCCGAAGTACAGTAGAGTAAGTATCTTCCAATTACCTGTGTGTGACCCATGTATTTCTTTCTTTTTTAACTAAAATAAATACCTAGAAAAAATGCATTCTTGCAAGCAGGCTCACCTCTCCACAGATCTGCCTTCATGAATTGCTTCAATCTCAATGCTCAGTTTTCACATGGACAACAATTGTTTCTAGAAATAGATGTTTTTGTTCAGGTTCAATTTCAGGTAAAAAAAAATAAATAAATAAAATAAAAGAACTATTTAACTTTTCTGATTGAGAGTAACAATGACATCTCCATGGTGACGAAATAGAAAAGTTACTATGTGTACTTTTATAGACCATTATATCTCGCCTAGATTTTTATTCTTTTCTAGCCATAAAAATGTTAAAAGAAGTATCAGAATGTACTGCATTTTTTCACACAACTACCTCTATTTTACATATCCATCCATATTTTTTCTTTGACGCATCGAATAACTGGCGCTCTGATTGGTCATCTTTGAGGGACAACGTAAGCAGATTAGTGTAATGACAGTAAAATATTTAAAGAGCCTCATGCCTCTGCTTTGAGATGCAGTTTGAATTTACATGAGAGCACAGTTGGTTGCGGAGTTACAGTAATGGAAAGTCCACAACCGCGCTATATTGGCGACGATAGCATCCGCCGCTAAAGGGTTAAAAAATCCTGCATGTAAATACAACACAATATCTTTTCTCCTAATCCCTTTAATGCATAGATTGAACCGTTCCTTTTAGTCAATTTTCTTAACCATTTTCTCAACAGCGGAAATCCACAAAAGCCTTGACAACTCATAGATTTTCTCCTCAGCTTTAGAATTAAACTAAACCCAGACTGAATATGCAGGTCGTCAGCGTTCGGAAAGGCCACAGTTGAGTTGGTGAGCCTGCGACACTCAGACATTACGATTATTTATTGTGACTGGGGTCTGAGAGCGTAATTGGTGGGGCAGCAGGGGGCGCCGCTCAATTAACCTGTGCCATGTTTGTGTGGAAATGAGAGTTAGTGACGAGACAAGATGCACTGATCAGACAGGAGACGTGCATAGGAGGCAAGCCAGGACACAAAAGTCAAAAGTACTTAAAGATTAACATATTTAGATCACCGTGCTAGCTTTTACTCTTTTGAAAATGCTATAATCACCAAAAACAACATATGAACATGTTTAAAAAGTTTTGTATTCGACATTCCTCCCTTTGCTCTCTATGCTCAGTCACACCCCTTTCAGAGCGCTATCACAGAACATTTGCTTTTCACTTTTCTCTAATGAAACTACTGCACATCGCATCAGATTTGTGAAGTTGTAGTGTAACGTTTTTGTATATTTATGCAAAATTACCGCGTGGGAGTCTGGTTGACGTGGACTTACTGTGTAGACGTAATGGTAACCGTAAGAAGAGTTTGAATATGGCCCAGGAGAGATCGCTAGATTACTCAAACATGCATGGATGACGTCTAAAACCTCTTTGTTGTTGTTTTTGATGAGGTAACAGCATTATAACATGGTAGAAGGCGTCAAAAAGTCACGTAAGTAAGTAACATATTTCTAAAACTGATATTCTCGTTCCTCATGTCTCCCCCGTTAACCCAAAACGTGCACAATTAGGTAAAACCCTCCAGCTAAGGTAGTCCTGACCAAGACGAGCTCAAGATCTGGAGATGGGTCCCACTGCTCCTGACAGATTGCCCCAGTTTCATTGAAGGATGGGTCAAATGCAGAGGACAAATTGACCAATAAAGGCTAACCTTAACCTAACCAAACTGAAACTACTGATAAAGGAGAGGCCTTCATTATAATTGGAGACATTTTAGAAATATAACTTCTGTTGTAGTCAAGGTAAATTATCTAAAGCAAACAACATTAGATACACAGTTACACAGCCATTTTTTATGTCTATGCAAATCCATATGCAATATTTGTAACTTGAATAAGTAATAAATATAGAAACGGTTATTAACAAGATTATAAAAGTAGTTGCATTTATTTTACATTAAATTTGGTTACATTTAGTGACATTTATCTTACAGTTAGTTACATCTGGCCCTTTGAGAACAACCATTTTGTTGATGTGGCCCTTTGTAAAAATGAGTTTGACACCCCTGGTTTAGACATTAACTAAAGATGTGACTTGCTCATCATCCCAGTAAATAAGGATATAAAGTACACCATATCGCTGTAATTTTATGCAATGCTGTTCTTTCCTTGTTCCCTCTATTTTTATCTTCACTGCAAAAAAAAAACAAAAACAAGAACAAGTGAAAAACAGTATTCAGAGCACACTAACAGACTATAGAGACATTAACAGTGACCCAAACTGTACCAGTCGACAAAGGGCGTTACAAATATAGACGTAGCTGAAATGTCAAGGAGAATCCGGGACAGTTTTATCCTCTCCAACGGATAAAGATAAAACATCGTAACCAAGCAAACAAACTTTTAGCAGCAAAACAAATGGGTAGAGCCAGTAAAGGCCCCAGGATGCTATAAAACCGATTAAATGGCGGTATTTCTCTAGCGCAGAGTGGCTATAAAGAAGGATTCATCTTAAAAGTGGCACACAGTTGGTGTTTATAGAAGGCTCTCGCGTTACCTACAGTTCCAGTTGGGTTTTTATGTTATTTATGTGTGCACTGTTTGGATGGTTTTAAACTGTGAGAGGGATAAAAGCTTCAGGACCAACCAAGAGGCAAAGGCAATTATTGGTTTAGCGCTGTTTATGACAACACATTTGATTGAATTTGGGTAGTGCTAAAATCTACAGAAAGTGAGACAAAAAGATAAAAACAGAACTTTGAGTGCTTTCTAGTGATGGTGGGTACAATTAACAATGCACCTGTTTCATCCAATGTAGTTACTTAAAGAAGACCCATTTTGCGTGTGTCTGCTGTATAGTTATTATCGACAACACCCGTGGATCATTACGTTTTAATTCGGACATTTTAAATCACAATTAAATCTAAAACAACGTTAATTAAGGAAACAAGTCCTTCCAAGTTAGAAAACGGCGGTGCCCAATGAGAACGGATACCACAATAAACGTCATCACAACACAGAGCCATGAAGCTGTCGACATGTCAATGGATGGCTGCAGATCTTCACAGCAGTTTTTAATTTTTTTTTTAATACCAAAATGATTGCTCGACACTGTCAAATCCTACGTGTATCAAAGATTAAGCAAATTAAATCAGAGAACGCGAGTAAAGTAAGTAGAGAGCAGTGGGCGTGGGGTTTGCTGGTGGTGATGAAAAGAGGAGTTGATCAGAAAAATCATGTCTTGAAAATAAGCGATTAAAGATTGCTCAAACATGTGCAAATCACTCCGAGTATAACTTTGAGTGAGTGAATGGTGAGGGGAAACAACTATAACATGGTTAAAAGCTCTAAAAAAAAGTTGATTTTGCATAATAGATGTGCTAAAGAGTGTTCTCATACTTTGGTGCCATGGAACTGGAAATAACATGATACAAAAATAAGTCTTATGCTTTGTGGGTACCTTAACAGATCATGATTTTACATTTCATGAGGTGTAAACTGGAATGCTGAATTTCACCGTTGTTAATTTAAGTCTTTAAAACCTGTGTGCATGACATGGAGTCTTGATTTTGTGAATAATCATGAGTAAATACAGCAGCAGACAGATTGGAGGTAGATGAAAACCGTTTTTTTCTGAGCAGTCAAGCCTAGAATACAGGACAATTCAGGATTACTCAAACCTGAATTAATTACTCAAAATTTGGAGTAACTTAATCAACTTTGAGTAAGCTAATGCAGTGGGTACATCTTTATAACATTGTTAAAAGCTCATAAAAGTTTATTTTATATAACATGTCCCCTAGGTACACTAAGTTCATAATCAGCCTGTAAATAAATGTGTTTTATACCATCAAACTGTCAGGGGGATCATTCCAGTGCTCCAAAGATCTCTGCTGTAGAACTACACAAGGAAGTTGGGCCTTGCAATGAAAAAGTCAAATCAAATACTGTGCCAATATTAGCCCTGATATGTTTGTGTTTGATCAAGGATTTAATTTAGCAGCTTTGCAACGATGAACACATCTACCAGTAATTCATAAACTTCTACTATTTTTAAGACTTGTCATGCCATCCTCTACTGCGTTTGCCCCGCTACTGAACTTTCTGTTATCCGTCATCGCCCTAAGGTTTCATGAACTGTAAATTTATCCATCAACTTCCTTTAGACCAGGAAATGTTTGAAAGATGCTGTCAAAATCTCTCCACCAAAATATTGAAATGTTAAATTGGTCAATATAGCGTCGTTGAAAGACGTGTATATTTTTCATCTAACAGCTTCCAACTCAAGTAAAGGAAATCTGCATAATTTTGCAATACTTAAAGTGATTGATGAAATGCTGTATACTTTGGTTTACAAAGTGCTGAAATAACTGTTGAGCTCTTAAGTGTATTTAATCTTTTATTACATCTGCAGTTCAATTTATTCTATGTGGAACTT
Organism: Periophthalmus magnuspinnatus; assembly: GCF_009829125.3. Classification (NCBI taxonomy): domain Eukaryota; kingdom Metazoa; phylum Chordata; class Actinopteri; order Gobiiformes; family Gobiidae; genus Periophthalmus; species Periophthalmus magnuspinnatus. The sequence continues at coordinate 15,657,361 of NC_047146.1, forward strand.
ACACGTTATACGATCTATACGGTCAGGGATGCACCGATATTGCAAAATTAGCTGGGTTTGGTGTCGGTTTTATAATATCTGTTAATCTGATATTGTGATTGGGCCTTTAATTGGATGTAATTATATTTACAGTCTGATTTTTACCTAGAACCTCGTATAATGTTAGATTTTTTTATTCATATAAAGCTGTTCACTAGTTATTTGAACGATTAATAACAGTTGCATAACACCATCTCTTATGTAGTACGCTTTTTAAGGAAATAAGTGCCATCGGTATCGGTTAATTTTAGGCTGGGTCAGTGCATCCCTACATGTGCTGTACATTGACGAGTGAACTATGAGTGATATGTGTTCAATAGTTTTGAGTTTGTGCAGGAGGTTGAGGCTGAACACTGGACCAGCTCTATTTTTTATTTATCTTTATTTATCCAAGGAGTGCCCAATGAGAGTGTCAGAAGCTTTTTTCACTGTTTCAGTTTTAGTGCGGCCAGTTTTTATACATAGACAATCATGAGATCTTGTATTAAAAGTTCCCTTATCAAAGTTCAACAAGCAGGTGAGATATTCAGGCAGTCTATCAAACAGTGCCTTATAAATACATTTTATACAGTGTTGTTCTCTTCTGTCAGATGGCCAACCTACTTTTTCATAGAGTGCACAGTGATGGGTTTTAAATTAATCACCTGTTATGAAACTCAGGGCTGAGTGAATCTGTGTATCTAAAGGTTTCAAAGTGGAGGCTGAAGTCTGCACATCTGCATTATGTCTGCTTAATTTAATACAAAAAGTACGGCTGCTTGAACAGTTTCTTTTCTGTAGTTCAATGGAATATAAAACTTATTTCTATGATAAAATTATCATTTTGTTTTTAAACTGTTAGATAATTCTGATATATGTATTTTAAAGTATATATTTTTCGACAAGCCAAAACCCATGATATTTATAGGTGGTGACTCTTTCAATCATAGTAGTATTCAGTGTATAGAGTTGCAACTTGCGCCTCACTTACACTTTTTTTTTTTTTTTATTAAAGAAAAAATCATGTACTGTACTTTGTTTTATTGGCATTCAATGATAATTTAAGATTTTTTGGATTTCATAAAAATCTTGCTGCGGTTTTCAAATCCCCTGATTCGCACAGGGAGCACTTGCATAAAAAACAGCTGCACATAAACGTATGAGGCTTTCTTTTAAATTGCAACAAATCAAATAAATATAGTAAAAAGTAACAGGCCAAAAATTATGCCTTGGGGCACTCATTTGTTTAAAATTGAAAAATTAATAAAAATGGTTTAAACCCATCGGCTACTACTGCCTGGGTTCTGTTGGAAAGATCATTTTGGAACCAATTACATGTAGCATTTTCAAATCCAACATGCTTCAGGCGCTTTAAAAGGATTTTATGATCTTTTATAATTGCAGTTGTAGTGACAGAACTATGTCCTTTTCTGGAAACCCAACTGATAAGACTTCAAATGGTGCATTTATTTAAATAAATTGTAACTTGAGTTGCAACTAACTTTTCTAAAACTTTTGCAAGACAAGATAATTTATATGATTTAATTTAGCCACACGGGAGGAGCTTGGAGAAGAGACACTGCTCTTCGTCATCGAGAGGAGCCAGATGAGGTGACTTGGGAGTTTGTTCCAGATGCCTCCCTGGGAAGGTGTTTTCTGGGCATGTCCCACCAGGAGGAGGCCCCGGGGGAAACTCAGGACACGCTGGAGGGACTATGTCTGTTATCTGGCCTGGGAACACCTTGGCATCCCGGAGGAGCTGGATGAAGTGTCTAGTGTGAAGGAAGTCTGGGAGTCCCTGCTTAGACTGCTGCCCCCGCGAGCCAGTCCCGGATAAGTAGAAAAAGATGGATGTATGGATGAATGGACAGAAAGCACAATCCTAACAAATTTACACATAAAAATATTGAACAGTCAGAGGTGGGTAGAGTAGCCAGAAACTGTAAAAAAAAAAAAAAAAAATTTAAAATGCTGCACAGCCATTTCAAAAGGAAATCTACTACAATAAGTAGCAATAAGTAAAGAATACAACAGATCAAACACAGCTAAAGAGCTCAGACTTTTTTTTTTTAATCAAAGGTCTCATGCAGTTAAGGTAATAGCTTATACATTTGAAGAATAAAGTTCCCAGACATATAGTGCAATAGAAACCAACTATGTCATATTCCCCAAGAACTTTGTCTGGATATGATTTTCAAATTACATTTTTACAGTGAACAATGGACCTTTTGAAGTAGCACAGAAGTGTTTTTCCTCTGACATGTCCACAGCTGCAGAGGTGACTGTCTAGCTAGCTCATCTTTCCTCAGCCATCCATGCACGTGCGAATCTCTCCACTCCGCATATTAGCAGGTCTCCCCTTTCATAAGCCCTCCGCGGCCTTCGAAGTCCAAAGTTCCACACATGGATTTCTCATTGACTTTGCTCTGCGCAGACAAAGCACTGTACAACTTTTTTTGTACCATCTGCTCCACATGGCACGGTCGGGCGCTGACGGACGCTGTTTTTCATCAAATCCTCATTTTGTCATAAAGGAATAACAGAAAGGGAGACTATTACGGAGAGCGGGGAGTCGGAACGCTCAAAATCCCCAAGGTTTTTGCTGGTAACAGTTTGTGAGGTTTGAGGTAGCATAAGTAGTTCATTGCACATATCTTCAAGTTTCTGTTATCAGTACAAATGCACCCAAAATCATCAAATATTGTCAAACAGTGGAGGAATGTTTTAGTTGATATGTTTGCATTGCATTATATTTGTGGTTAGTTAGTTAGTTATAATGCCTTGTTTCTTTACTATTTTTGTCTATTTTTGTCTTCTAGGGAGATTGCAACGTCAGAACTGGTACTTTTACAAAATTGTGTTGTGGTGAATTAGCAGATTTTTCCATCAGACGCCATTCATTATGTTGTTAATGGACTTAGCAATGTGGGCCAAGCATCTTACCTTAAGCTCCTAGGACCTGGTATCCACATATGAGGACAATACTTTTTGGGTTTTCTAGGCCACAATGTAAAAAAACAGCATACAAGAACAGCAACAATGCAAAAAATATTAAATCTAGAATATTTTTAAGAGTTTATAATGTTCAGAATATTTATTTATTTATTTATTTATTTATTTATTTATTTATTTATTTATTTATTTATTTATTTATTTATTTATTTATTTATTTATTTATTTATTTATTTATTTAAAGGCATATGTCTTCCTGCATCATCTTTCTCCTCAATTTCCCAATAGATATAGAATTCGTGTAATTTTCTCAAGTGAAAATAAATTCCAGAAACATTTGGAGCAGCAGATTCTCAAACATCAGCAGTCAAAAAGGCGTTTAAAACCGTTGTATCCAGTGTCAAAACTTTGAAGTTGTTGACAGTAAAGTGCAACTTGCATCATACCTGCGACAGTTTACACAAAGTTATTCCAAAAGTGCATCATCATCATCATCATCGTCTTCATTTAGTCTTTGGAAATCTTGGATGGAGCGAGGACATCTTTATTTATTTATTTAAAGGTATATGTCTTCCTGCTCCTGTCAGCAGCACTTCACATGAGACACAATGTTCCAAGAGGCATGATTGTTTTTACACTCAGGCCAAATGTTGCTGTGTTCAGGCGCTTAATAAATAGTTTTGCAAATAATTATTCAAATGTTTTATCAAAATGATTAAAACTACATAATGTAAAAATATAGTTCTTTGTTTTTACACTCATCAGGTCCCAATCAGCCCAAATAACAAAGAGAAATTAATAAAACATGTCATGTAAGAGCTCGGGTCTCAGGAGGTTAAGACACAACACCACTATGCGTGCGTGCTTATGATGAAATCTGATCCCACTTCACCACTGTGTAGCCATATTATTGATACTTAATTGTTTTTATTCCAATACACTTTTCACCTGCCCATTAAACTACCCATATGCCCTTCATTAAAGCTACTCACGGAAAAATAAAACACGGAAAAACCAATTGGAATTCAGCGCACAAAGAATCCTCCCTTGCATCTGGAAGTACAACTACTACAATGGCGCACACATGTTCGGCGTTAGGCCTGGATGCGTCTGGCAGCTGACTGTAAACGGATGGAAGCCTTGTCAGGGGGCATTACGGCGGAGTATGACTTGATGCAGCCGTGCCATGGGACCGCCAGTGCAATTGCTAAGGCCAAAAGTGGGTTCAGGAGGTTGCCTTAAAACCTAATTTGTCACAGCCTACCTGGTTAATCTGCAATCCGATATAGCCTAATGTGGGGAACTTTTCTGGTGCTCTAAGGTCTATGAAAATAATGGATAAGTAAAGTAAGACCGGGTTTCTCAAGAAGTAGTAGTTGGACAAATTTTTAAATGTCATACAGTAAGGAAAATCACAAGTCCAGAATCCATAGAAACGGCAGTACCAGTTATTTTTTTTGGTTCAAATCGATATCAATTAATACTATAACGAGTATCACAAAACTGATCCGATATTAATGAGTTTTGTTGTAAAATGCATTGAAACTCCTCTAATATAAAGAGTGTTACCACAGTCATTTTGAAACTCATGTATAGAGGTAATTGTTATTTTTTGATCCACATCTTGAACTTACTAAAAATTTTATGCATGAGCAGTCCATAAGGTTTTGCAAAAAAAAAAAAAAATCATTCCACAATTTTATTTTATTTTTATTTTTTTTGAGAAATTTCAATAATTGTACACAGAATGTTCAATATAATGCGGCATTGGAAAAAGTATATCACTACCTTTTCAATATGTATATTTTGCTGTTGACTCGCCTATTACTACAAAACAGAATAATGTATAGACCACACATGTCAAACTCAGGCCCAGGGACCAAATCTGGCCCGTGGTGTAATTATTTTTGGCCCATGAGATCATATGAAATGTGCATTAGAGGTGGCTCGCGGGTATATAGCGCATGTACCACTAATACTACAAATCCCAGAATGCTTTACTATTATGCTGCCCCTTCTTTTTTCTGTTGACACTCATTAGTGACCAAGCTACTGGTCACCTTGGCCAAATTAATTGCTACAGAGAGAGACGTAATTTATTTAAATAGGAAATGAATACTATTGATGTGTCTTTTAATATCAAGCTTGAGCTAAAATTTGTTTCCGTATGAAAAGGTTAAGTTTGGTCCGTGAATTTGTCTTAGTTTTTAATTTTGGCCCACTGTGAATTTGAGTTTGAACCCCCTGGGTTAGACACTTTTGGGGTTTTAAAGAACACTATTTCCCACAAGGTTATTTACTAAAATGAGGTAGTCCATCATAGTCCAATTGAATATGATTACACTGGCCCAGTTTGGAGTAGCTGTGGTGTCTTCAACCTGATTATCTTTGTAATTACAGGAATACTAGATGCTGAACCCAATAAAGTTTGTACAGTCTGGAGCAGTTTTAAGATGTCAAGATTTTCACTGGAAACAAAGCACTTTCCATTCAGTGATGTCAAACTTTGAGGCCTGTAAAAGACAGTTGTAAAGATGTTCTGGATTAGAGCAAGGCATTTTCAGAGGAGGTTTCACTCTTATAGCTGCAGCTGTATAATGTGTATTGTATATAACTATGAGGGCTTAGCTGTTGCAGCTTTAACTGTTCATGGCTATCTATGCACTTTTGATATGTTAAAATAAGACTTGTTTTAATCAAGGTTTTCCAGACCAAACTCTAAGAAAAGTTAGAGAAGATTGACGTGTTGTTAATAATGGTTAAATTCTCAGCCCACCATGCTATTCCTGCTTTCCTCTAAGTTAAGTCTCTAAGTCACAAGACCAGTGCTTAACAGTAAAAATAAATTATGTCTATTTGCTAATATTAAAAGTGTTATAGCCTAATTAATTTATACTGTTAAAAGAGAAGTAGTTTATTTTTAAGTTATGTCTCACCACGATGAGATCATAACACAGGACCAGAGGAGTTTTGTTGTCACAGTAATGCTAACAAACTTAAGCATGCTAACAGTGCATTTCCTGGTTTTGGAGGAGAAAATGGCTTTTTAATTAGATACTGACAGCACAGCAATATCTTTTCTAAGAGCAGCTCTTGAAATATATCTGTACTTCTGGGCTGAACTAATTTTGCTCGACTACATGATAATAATGTTTTAACTTCAATCATATATGTCATATTTATCAAAGCACCACTTTCATATGAGTGACAGTGGCTCAGTTGGTAGAGTAATATGCTGGTGTGTGAATGGGTGAGTGATTCTTTGATGTAAAGTGCCTTGAGTGCCCTGATGGTGGAAAAGTGTTCTATAAATATGTGACCATTTACCATTTACCATATGCAATGAATTTGCCAAGTCTTGTGGATAGTCTGAAAAATATCTGAAATGAACCAGCCTAATAGTGTTAGCATTTGTTTTTCTCCTCTAAGTCACCCACAGAATCACATATCTAAACACTCTTTGTGCTTCTCCGCTCATGCATTCACGGTCTCATTGCTGCAGCGCAGCAGAAACTGTGATTTACTTCTATCTGTGCTATCGTCCAGCATTACATATGTATGAGGATAAGGTTTTCCAATCACCTCTGTGTGTCTTTTAAATTACTTGCGTGTTATCGCGGGGGATTACAACCCTGCTCCTCTCACTAAGTACATTGTAGAATGAATTGAATTTTGCACCGCTGCTGATATTACCTGACTATTGTAAAGAGGATGGGGCTGTGCCTTGGGCTCACTCTGCTTCACCAAAGCCACAGCGGAATATGAGCAAAATGCATTCTGTTGGTTTTAAGACCAATATTGTAAACAAAAGCAAGATTTTAAAAGGAAAGCTGGGAATAGTTTGCTTTCACTATAGACATATAATTATGCTCAATGCCATCAACCACTTAGCAACTTGGCTACTTCGGGCAGCTAACCCCTAAAATATTATTACTATGAATAACCAAGAGAGTGTCAGCTGGTAACAAACCATCATCCAGTTTTCTGTGAAGTCAAAACTCTTTAAAAGTCATATCTAGTGACCACAAAACATCCCTATGTTACTGATGAGGAGACTAGATAAAAAACTTATCATGAAATCACATAAACATGGAGACTGATGTGATCTGAGTAGCAAACCCACAGAATGAGTTGTAGAAACAGGCAGATTTGTGCGTCTATGAATGTCTATGACCCTGGTGTTCACATGAAATCACAACATCCTCGACAGCCTATGGTTTAAAACTGTGATGGAGGACAGGTCAGGATTCCAACAAGCCAAATATTACTTCCTTACAGAGGTAAAAATAGCAAAAGATTTCAATTAAGGCATTTCTATAGATTTAAAATACGTAGGTGGAATTTGGCACACGCTGCAAGACAAATTGGAAACCTGAAACTGTCCAAAAATAATACTCATTAGAGTGGCTTGTGTATGAACCCATAAATCAAGTTGTCTGAAGTACAGGATTAAGAAAGTTTCCAAAAATCTCTATTAGTCTATAAGATGACTCACTGGACTTTTGTTCTATATGTAAGACAAGTTACTGTTTTCTTGAGATGTTTGGTATAAATTGTCAAGAGAATGTCACGGATGTTTAAAAGGGTGTGTTAGTTTTGCAGATAAATGAGACGTCTAGTCTATAGTTTGTTTATGTTGGAGATGAGTCACTGTACGTATGGAGAAGAAATGGGTTAATCTGTTATTATGGCAGAAATCTAGTACGGTCTTTAAAGTTCACCATTTATTCATAGAGTTAACCCTTTGCTGCCCCTGTTGTTCCATATACCAGGACGTCAGAGGTGCATAGTTCAAATCAGGCTGCACCAATCAAAAGCTAAACTAAACATTCCTAAAAGAGACCTACAGTCATATTTATTGTCACTCTCACAGGGTACATTTCCATACTTGTTTTGAAAGGACTAATTGAGTTAGCAGTCAGGGCGGTAGTAGCTAATTTGGTTAACTGGTGATAGATTTCATTAGACTGTCCCAGGGCAGTTGTGACTACAGAAGTAGCTTTGCACCAATGGATGTGTGTAACAAATTATAAAGCAATGTTGTTTCTTCAAAGTATAAAATATATTAAAGTGTTTTTTTCCTGTCTGGAGGTTTCATTTGTTTGTTTAGCTTAGACCAGGGGTGGCAAACTCATTTTCACCGAGGGCCACATCAACAAAATGGTTGCTCTCAAAGGGCCAGATGTAACTGTAAGGTAAATGTAACTAAATGTAGCCAAATGTAATGTAAAATAAATGCAACTACTTTTTGAATCTTCTTAATTAACCGTTTCTATATTTATTACTTATTTCAGTTACAAATATTGCATATGAATTTGTATAGATATGAAAAAAATGGTTGTATAACTGTATTTCCTGATAAACTGATATTTTAAGACAGTCATACCTTTTAATTTGCTTTGTCGTGGGCCACATAAAATGACATGGCGGGCCACATTTTGCCCACGGGCCTCGAGTTTGACACATGTGGCTTAGACAATGCAATCAGACACAGTTACAGCCAGTTTACCGCCTGTACTTTACTGTATAGCTTTTGATAATTTTCCACTCCTGATATTAATTTGAACACTTTTGCCTACCTCACAAATGGTGGGATGTTGATATACACTTACACAACACAGGTTAATGCTCAAATTGTCACATTTAAATAATATTTTTTACCTCAAATAGGCACATCAAGGAGCCGACCGCCCACTGACGCTCACATTCATACTCCACTGTACACAAGCACTTGGGTTAAGTGTTTTGTCCAAGAACACAACAACAACTGAGCTAATGACAGGAACGTACTTTGAACTGTTGACCTGATCAGTGGACAAACGCTGCACCAACTGAGCTCTGCGGACCACCCACGTACCACTGGCAGTCAAGTTTATTCACTTTCTTCCATTGAACAGTAGTTAACTCATTCCCCTGCTTCTATGTAACCAACGTGCCTCCAACGTGTGGCTGTATGAGCGGTCGCCGCCTGCTTTCCCTGTTACCTCATCTGTCATTCCACTATTTTCTCCATTTTTTCTTCACCAGTGCTGCTTAGCTCGACACAACACTCCTCATTGATCACTGACAACATGACACATTGCCTTCTTATGTTGCTGTATGAAACATTAGAAACTCTACATTGTCTCGACCGCAGCCCATAATGCATTGTCACAGTTTTTCCCGCCTACTTTGATATGTGACAATCTAAATGGTGACAAACAGTCTCCAATAACAGCAGCGGGCACGGCTAGCTTACATCTCTAGAGGGTAGAACACTGCGGCGAGTGGGTTATTTTCCAAGACTGAAGATATATAGTGGATATAATGATTTTATGTGGTTGAGATGTGCATTATAACGGCAAATTGATTTATGTTTGCGAACGTAGATGGGACAGTTATTTCATGGACCATGCTTGATCAGCTTTAACGACAATATGTTGGAAAATTCCCCTGATCAGAAATAAGCAAGTGGAAAGGATTCTCTATGCTCCGTGGGTTTCCATATGGTTTTAAAATGCATCTGGGGCACTTGCATCACTCAAATGGGACAGACTGACTCGAAAGTTGGACATTTTGTAAAAAAGAAAAGTAAAGAAAAGTTGGGTCCGACATCTGGAAGGGATCTCTCCTGTCCAACATTCCACTGGGGAAGAAGGTATTTTGTGCCCTACCTGGTGTCTCTGGGAGGTACAGTAATCAGTAACACTGACAGTACGTGTGGTATGGTGCACTTTATTGTCCCTGTAGGGAGAGCTAGGCTTGGTCAGCACTGCTTTAGCTGGAGGATTTTCCTGTACTTTTACTTTATTTTTACTTTATTGTGCATGGAGGAAGTGGATATAGTTCACTAACAGAGCAGGTAGATTTAAGTATGTTTACATGTTTAATTGGGACATTATATTGACTTATATTATTTCCTAAAAACTGATCCAAAACCTTAACAATACTTACTACCTCCCTAACCTTCATCTAATTGCTAACCTTAACCCATATCTGATCTTCCATCCATCCATTTTCTTCCTCTTATCCGTGGCTGGGTCACGGAGGCAGCACTCTAAGCAGGGACTCCCAGACTTCCCTCACCCCAGACATGTCCTCCAGCTGCTCCGGTGGGACCCCAAGGCGTTCTCAGGCAGCCGAGAGACATAGTCCCTCCAGCGTGTCCTGGGTCTTCCCCGGGGACATATCTGATCTTTAAACGTGTAATTTATGTCACAGGGACCTGATTTTTATCTCCATAAGTGAGACAGATACCCATAAAGTGAATGTCTATACAGATTTTCCCCATAATGTGATAACTACCCATCCATTGTTACGCTGGCAGAGGACAGATACAAAGTTTCACTGATGAAGTAGGTTCTCAAATACACCAATGGATTCCCTGTAAGAAGGGATATTGTATCTCAATGGGACCTTTCTGGCTGAATAAAAGAAATAAATGGAGTGGGTACTATGTTATACTGACTGAGTGTGTACTCTGCTGTAACACTGATGGAGTGAATACTCTGTAACACTGATTAAATGGGTGCGTTTGTTACATTGAGATAAACGACCATATCACCATACTGCGGTTCACTTACACTGCTCATTCAGTTTCGCACATACGTTTTCCAAAAATCAAAGTCCACAGTGAAGACAGGAGAGAGCGGTCACATTTTGCGTTACAAAAGCACAGTAGGGGCGACTGATTTGCTTAAACCAAAACGTGTTAAGCGCTGCCAGAAAAACGCAATGATGCAACACGGGTGAATACTTCCTGCAAACTTCAAAAAGCATTGCACATCCAGAAAAAAATGAGAAAAAAAAATGTTCAGGGTAGAAACTGTTAAGACCTTAAAAAGCACATTCAGAACAGTCCTAAGCTGCACATTTTATCAGGCAGGACAATGAGGCTAACAAGCATTGACAAGGGCCTGGAGAACACGAGGGCTGCAAATTCAAAAGCTAAGAATCGTATTCAGACAATATGTTCATGAAAAAAAATGTCTCAAAGCAAACTGTTAAAAGTTGTAGGCTTCAGCGCAGTGTGCCAATATTGGTGATGACAAGCCAAACTACATATGGTCAACAAGAGAAAGTAGGTGAGTGGTGAAAGGTGAATGGATTCCTTGAACCAATAAATCACATTATAATTCATACCAACTGCTACAGCGATACGGTTCTGCAAACAATAAAGGGGAAAAGCCCAGGAAATAATGCATTGCAGATATGAAAATGTAAATAATACATATGGGAAATTTCAAATTAGAGGCATTACAAATTGTTATGGAATTGTTATTTGTTTATCAGGATACTCAGCTTTGACAGTGATGGTCGGTCGGTAATATTCCTGGAACCTTCAAACAAACATGTCAAAACATTCATATCAAATGATTACGTCATAGTTGCAACCTTAAAATTACACTATCAAAAATTCAATAGAGCCGTTTCCTCATTTTCCTTAAGGGCCTGTGCCCATTTGTATTCTGTGTATTTGAGCACTATTGGTGTTTCCCTGACTGAAAGATTACATTGTATGCTAAGCATAGTGCTCATGACTTTGCTTTGTATCTGCCAATATTTCTTGAGTAAACCTCCTAACTGAGATGTTTTATTTTCCACAGTCAAGTTCAGTATATTTTATTTCAGTAGCATACACATTTGGGTTTAAATCTTGACTTTTCATTTCGTGTGGTCTACAAACCTTCATAACATGCACATTCATAGAGACCATAGGAAACACATTTCCAGTATACATCACGCTCACTTGTGCTTGTAACATTTGGACTCTATGTCCTTTGAATAGTGCCTTTGTATCCCACTCTCCAGTCTGTTTATTGAACGGTCCTTTTCACTAGAGCTCTGACTGGTTGAACTTATACAGTGGAGAATATTAAAACCATTCAGTGTTACTTCTTTAAGAGTATTGTCATATCCCTATTTAAAGAAAACATGTTATGTTTTTTAAACCATGTCACAATCTCTCCTCATCAAAAAGCACTTTAGATCAAGGTGATAATATATAGACTTAAAGAAGAAATATTGTGTTATAATCTATCTCTCTATCTATCTATCTATCTATCTATCTATCTATCTATCTATCTATCTATATATATATATATATATATATATATATATATATATATATATATATATATATATATATATATATATACACACACACACACATATAACGCCTAACAGAAGAAACAAGTCCATTGACATCCATACACGTCATCACCACAAAGAGCTGTGCAGTTTTTGGCAGCTCCAGGATGGATAACAGATACTACGCTGATTAAGCAAATAAAATTGGAGAATGAAGTAAGTACAGATCAGTGACTGTGTACCAGTGGTGCTGAAAACTGGATCAGAGCAATGACATCTTGAATGCAGGAAAATTACTTAAACATGCATGAATCATGCTAAACACAACTTCAAATGAGCAAAATGAGAGAAGGAAACAGCTATAACATGGTTAGAAGCTCAAAAACAAAGAAAGAAGATTTTGCATAAAAGGTCCTGGGGGAAATTTCAAACTACATGGTTTACGTCTGCTCAGAGGCAAAGGGAAATTTTAGGGAGAATTACTGAAAACAGTCTTAATGAAGCCAGATATAACTCTAGGTTTGTTATTGCAGAGAGAGCAATGTTAAAACATGGGTAAAAGGTAAAAAAGTCAATTTTGCAATTTGCTATTTTAATCAGTATCACTGCATTTAAAAACTACACTTGTGAAATAACTTTTTTTTTTCTCTTAAAGCACATTTTTAAACAGATACTTAAACATTTTTTCTTCAGTAGATTTTTTCAATTGATATTTTTACTTTTACTTAAGTAACACAATTAAGTACTCCATCCAGCACTGCTTTCATTAATTTTAATCTTAATATGATGCTCCAATGCCAAGTTCCCACAGTATAACATAATATCAGACCAATCTGTGCACCCACCGCTCTGCGCCCATAAAAAAAAAAAGAAAAAAGAAAATCATTGAGGTAATATGGAACAGCTTTAATAGATTAAATGCATTTAATAACCATCTTGGCCTGCCAAAGTCCCCAGCACAATGGGGTCATCTTTCAAAGGCCCTGAAACTGGAGGCAAGCAGGAGAGGGCAGTTTCTCCTTCCAGTTTAATTTCATTGAATCCTGGGTCTACTCATCAATTAGGCATACAGACTCAGGGCTAAAGCATACAACATTTATCTAACAAGAGCCAGCTTTTAATATCAAGTAGGAGCATTAGGAGTAGTATGTGCCGTGGTTATATAGGGTGTTTCGGGGGGAAAAAATATCTAGTGAAAGGAAAATGTTCCAATCCAACCAATCTGATGCTGGGGATCACAAATTAAGAAAGAAAATCAATTGCATATGTATTACTCATTTGTTTGACTAGACTAATGATTAATCTTAAGGGGGTATGAATGAATTATGGTAAAGAACCCAAGGCAAAAATAGTAGTGTCGTGATGGCGGTTACACAAATGATCTATTATTTACATGAGGTGAGTCTAGATGAACTTTGCTACACCTTCATCTTGATCTAGTGGCACGGCGAGTAGTTAGCACTCGTTTCTCACAGCAAAAGGATTCCTGGTTCGACTTCCTGGCCTTTCTGAATGTTTGTATGTTTCTAGATGGTTTCCTCCAGAGACGTATCAACCCAAAACATGCACAATAAGTACATTTCTCCAGCTGAGGTATTCGTAACCAAGACTAGCTTAAGATCAGGAGATGGGTTCCTAGGCGCTGCACTACGGCACCCAATGCTCTTCACAGATTGCCCCAGCAACATTGAAAGATGGGTCAATCGCCTGACAGTGAAAATAGGGTGTATTTTAACCTGAATTTGACTTGATCGGAACGCAAAAGGATGTTCAGAATGTAAGAATGTTTGTTTCTGGTGTAAGCATCAAGGAGGACAAAGAGAGTGAAACATTAAATCAGAAGGGTTTAATGGGTTCCACACAGGTAAAGTGAACAATGAAGCAACGGACTCTCCAGAAAGGATAGAAGAGAGCCCTGAGATGTGCATGTTGACGGCTTTTATAGTGTCTCCCAATGCATGTGTTTGCGAGGCAGGTCTTCTTCTTATCAACAAGGTGTTATACATTAAGAAACTTTAGGCAACATCGAACAAGGTGAGTGTTTTGTGACCCTCTCAAAGTGTGGGTCACGCATTCCTGAGATGTGGCTACAGATAAGAAGTGGCTTTAATCAAAAGACCAAAACATAGCTGTTATCTTATTGTCCACAGTCTCTCACACTGGTCTCCATAGCGTCCTGGTGTTCCCCCATGTATTCCAATTTGGAGTAGTGCTGCACTGCTAGAAAATACCTTACAGGAATGCAAAAGGTACATGAGGTATGACTTTGCACAACTGGAAATGGTTTAAAATAAGCTAGTTCTGTTTTTCAGTTTTCAAGACAGTAAAAATCAGACACAGCTTTTAACCTTTTAACATGTTTTGAAGATACAAGTTACCAAACAGTCACTTGAACTGCCTGTCTGCTGTAAACAAATCAGTGGATTAAAATAATAATAATAAAATAACACTTCAACTCGTTAAAAGTCAAAACATGGGAGCACTAATTTTGAACATTAAGTCATTATTGTTATACTCAAGAGGTGCAACAACTAAAAGAAAAGTTTGACCAAGCACTGGCAAAAAAAAAAGAAAAAAAAAAGCCAACCATAAGCAAGCAATTGTGAATTCCTCCACCTGTACTTTTGCCTTTTATTTAAGGGTTGTCTCTATCAAGTGCATTTACTATTGCATTATTTATTATGTTTTTTCATTGTGACAAATATCAAAAAACAACATACAAGGTGCTAAGATGCGGTAACGCCATAACTGTCCTTATATTAAACCCTATATCTTCTCACAGACATGCTAAAAATGATGGTTTTCACACGCAGAGCTTTTAGAGTTGAACCCTTTCCCATAAACCTTTACTGTTCTCTTTGTTTATACCGAGAAGTGTATTTATATTCACGCTAGCTTTCAGACAGGTGCGATTTTCTCACCTAAGGAAGCATGTGCCACTTTGAGACGAGGAAACAAAAAACAGCCACTTCTTCGTTTCAGCTTTTTGCACTTTCATAAATGTGTTTTATAATTGTGAGTCAAATCTAAGACAAACTATGACAGTTTCCAGGTTGCTTTTGAAGGGTGGGTAAAATGGCAATTTTTTTTCATTTAGGGAGGTTTTTTGTTTTTTTCATGACATCCATCCATTTTTTCCACTTTTTCCAGAACTGGTTTGCGAAGGCAGCAGTCTAAGCAGGGACTCCCAGACTTCCCTTCAACACATATGTTCTCCAGCTCTTCCGGGTGGATCCCAAGGCGCCTGGGTCTTCACCAGAGCCATTCCGACTGCCTGTATCCGCAATCTCGTCCTTCCGGTCATTATCCAAAGCTCATGACCATAAGTGAGGGTAGGAATGTAGACTGACCAGTAAATTGAGAGCTTTGCCTTTAGACTCAGCTCCTTCTTTACCACAACAGTCCAATACAGTGACCACATCACTGCAGACCATGGACTGTATAAAGAAGACGACTAAGTGAGTGTGATGTCACCGAAGCTGAAGCTCATCGAAGCTAGAAGTTATGGGTGAATTTGTAGCCGAGTTCCTTATTTGGAATTCTGACCGTGAGTATCATACCAACCAAAGAGCCAATACACAGCGAGGATGATAAAGGTAATGCCCCTTCCCACCCGCAAAAAAAGGCACCTGATTCGGACACAATAATAAAATAAAAACGCCAGGGTCACGTAGAGCGAGTTAATATGAACATTTTAAGTCCAAAATGAGGAGGCTCACTGTAGCTGCTAGAAATGGAGGGGTGACAGTTTTTCAGTGTAAAGTGAATTGGAGACATAGTCGATGGAGCAGGAAGCGCGCCCATGATCACTTCCTGTTTGGAATGCAGCAGCTAGCAGGTTTTCTACGTCACTCACCCTTCATTCCTCCCTCACACGTGACCCCCAAGATCATTTAACTCCACCTTTGAGATTATGTTTAAGCTTAGAGCCTGGATGAGGTTTATGAATTTATTTTCAAAAACATATTTAAAATGTGAGGAAAATAGGGCTGTGGGAACATAGAGCTGTCTTTGCTACTATTTTAAACTATAGCTCTCCCAACACGTGACCATGAGATTTACTAACTACGTTTTTTGATATAGTGTTTGGAATACAAAGGATTTGAGTGTGGTCTTGAAGCACGGTTTTAGTTAATTGGAGGGAACGAGGTTGAAGCCCTTTAGTTTATTTAGAGGATGAGTAAACACTTCACCAGAGCAGCCCTGGACTACACAAAAGAGAGAGGGCACCATAATGACATGAATAGTGTTCTGCATTGGCAAAGTACTCCAAAACATTTCATTTCAATATGCTTTACCTTGGTAGTTCATGGGATATTACACTGCCAGTACAGTGTGGGTCCATTTATTTGAAGACAATAAAAACCTACACAATTAAAACAAAAACAAAAAAACAGAACTAGATGAGTTCAGATCGTTTGTTCTTACTTCTTACAATAACATTTTTTTTTCAAAACGGTGAAATTGTATTTAATTTGATCAAAACTGGTCAAACCTAGATTGTTATTCAAAAATAAAGCACAGTTAGCCAAGCTGCAGTCAACTAAAGAATCTATGTGTCATGTTGCAAAGTTATTCAGTAGCTCAGTTGAACATTGGTGGTTCGAATCTCGCTCTCGACATAAACATTATTGGTTGAGTCAGATCCACTGACCCACAGGTTGGCAATGTGAATGGGTGAGTGGTTCCTTGATCTAAAGTGCCTTGACAGTGGAAAAGCGCTATATAAAAATGTGACCATTTACCGTCTGACCATCTCATTCAAACTGCACTCATGAGACATGATAATAACCATGCATTAGAAAGGTACTAGTTTTTATAAAACTCATGATTCACATCCAAATCTGTAGTCCCTACCTTCTACTTGTGGTCCATATAAATCCTTACAATATATATATATATATATATATATATATATATATATATATATATATATATATATATATATATATATATATATATATATATATATATATATATATATATATATATATATATATATATATATATATATATATATATATATATATATATATATATATATTTTTTTTTTAGTGTCACCTCAGACATACAATATAATACTGGGAAACATTTGTAAGGTTATTACACTAAATTTTAGCATTTGAAAATGAAAGATTTTTTATTTTTTTTAATCTTTACTGTGGCATATCAGTCCCTGTTTCTAAATAAAATGTAACTTTTACCAAATACAGCTGAACTGTAAAGTGATTCTAAAAACAATCACTGTATCTTCATGCAACTCAAATGTATTTTTTGTACAGCTTTGTTGTAGATTTTAATACAAAAAAACAACTATAAAATATGAATTCATACTATGCACTGAAATTCTTCTTAATGGTCTTGCTACAGCGCACGTTGCCCCCTGTGGCTGGATTACATAAACACATCAATGTAGTCTTCAAAAAGAAAACCCTGCTAGCTAACAGTGACTTGTTTTAAATATGAAAAAAAGTAAAATAATACTTGTGCCGTCGCTGTACAGCAAAGTACAAAGGCAGCACAGAGAAAGAATCAAAGGCAAAAAGATGAAAGATTCTCTGCATTGATTTAAATGTAACAAGAAATCGATACGTCCCTCCAAGTCCGCTTGCGACTGCTGTGAAACCCTCTCTTTGCTTCTGCTAATAAGGACAGAACAGCTCCACCATCATCCATGACTCTGTGTCCTCAAAATGCTAAAATTCACTCTGTAGTCTGCACTTTTTGAAATGTTTTTACTAACTCAAGATACAGGGTGTGCAAGTAATAAGGAAAACATTCTTTGGACATTAAAATAGCCCAGCGATGTGAGAGGAATGACTATTTTAAGTTATTGTGATTAAATGTTGTTATTTAAAAGTGCACTATGTGGCTGTTTTGCAGGAGCACCGCTGGACGCTACTGAACCTGGAGACTCAGTGTGAACAAAAGGTCAATACTTGAAATTGTGAAGGTGCTGTACCTGAGTTTTACAGTCTTAAAATGTGAAAAACAAAACTAGTTAATTTTATGGTTTGCAGTGGTTCATTGAATGTGAGCGCCACATGACAACACAACTGCCCCCACACTGGACTCATAGCTACACCGGGTACAGTCTGAGTGAGGCACAGTGAGTTTATGAGCGCTTTTCACAACTCTCAGGGACCAGAGTAGAGTTTTGCTGTGACGGTAAAGCTAAAAACAACTAGTATATCACTGAACACATGATGATTATTGGACAATAAAACTTTAAAACTCAAGAGCTGCTAATACCTGCTAATATCTTTACTGGGGCAAGACACATTTTGCTTAAATACATTGTAGTAAAAAGCTAATCATTTGACTAGACTGTCTCATTTAAGTAAATTCTGAATTGTTTCCATGCAATGCTACTTTTGTTCTGCAATTATAATACTCCACTACAGAGCTGGCAAATTGACTGTGCTTAAATTAGGAAACACTATCTGGAAATCAATATCCTACTGCGACTTCTACTGCTGACAAGATTCATTTTCAAGTTTTAAAAAGGTCTGACAATCAGGTTTGCAGCAAAATGTAACATTTTAGTGATAGAGGGTCAAATTATCTGACATAGGGCCTCTAGATGCAAATAGTCAGGGCAAGTTGAGTTCACCCCACTCTCGATTGTAGTTTTCGGTGTATCCAACATTATATTTGAATTGGACAAAGTTATGGCGAGTTACATTTCTTGAGATACTATAGTTCCAAATTGCTGAGCTACAATGACACCAAAATATAAAATACAAAAATCGTGGGTACAAAAATGTGAACAGAACCACTCTTTAACCAATTTAAACCAATACCGTCCTTATATTATAAATAGACAAATCTCATCTCGACTCGTGGAAATTGTGTCTCGCCCTGTCCCTAAAGAAAAGTAATATTTCTGGTTCACGCCGAAGGCACTCCATCTGCAAGTAAACAACTTTTCAAACTTTGGAGTGTCTATGTAATAAATCTGTAATTCATATCAGATAGAGAGCTCCCTGTTTGTATCCTCAGAAGTGTCAAAAATAAATATGATCCGTGCAGCCAACTTCTTACCATTTCTCGGGATTGTCTAACACTAATGAAACTCGTTGACCACAAGAGAAAAACAATGCATTTTCATAAGTTTTAATTTGCATATTCCCAAAGAGGTTTGTAGTATCAGAAAAAGAACTGGGTTTTTAGTAGTCATGCTGTAATACTCAGAAACTCAGTCGCATTTTTTAGAAAGAAAAAATTATCAAAGCGGTTGCAGAATGGACTATTGGGATCAAGTACAGTACCGGTCTTCTTTCTTTATTTTTTTGTCTAAGTAGGTAGAAAAATCTGTGCAAAAACTTGCTTTTCTACATTCTTTATTGTTGTTGAGAGGAACAGTAGCCTAATCTTATCCGAAGTTATAATTACATTACAAAATTACATTCATTATTATTGTCATCTGCTGAAAGCTACTGATGAAAGAAAAGTTAACAGATTGTTTCATAGATGTTAAAATAATCCTTAGTCTTTGAGTCGTGGAAAATCTTAGACAGTTTGAAATTTCCCAGGATTGTTGTGTCACAGGTAAAGCACTTCTGCCGTCTAGTGATGAGACGTGTGTGAAAGGTTCCTTATCGTGACCGATTGAAACCAGTTCTAATTTTTTAAAAGAACCAAATCTTTTTCTGTCTAAATATTAAGTATTTTTTTTATATTAATTAACACTGAGCCAACACAAATATCAGCACAGAAGCAGAGCAGACAACACGAGTGAGAGCTTTTTGCACATAAAAACATTTTTGACATCATAATAACACTTTATACATTATTATTATTATTATTATTATTATTATTGTAGTCCAACATTTTATCCAGACTATGCATCATTTCAATCAAAACAGACTCACACTCTCAGTTTGAACCATTTTAAACAAATCAGAGCCTTGATTATCGCTCTCTCTGTGATAGTGTGTAGATAAAATTAGTTCTCACATTGGTTTCTGTCATTAAAAACATGAATAAATAAATAAAAGAGCTAGTCTTTTGGACGGCTCTTTAAAATGAGCGGATCCAAAAGATTCAGATCCCATAAAAAAGCTGAAAGTCCCATCACTACTGCCATCAAAGTGTGTTCATTACAACTGCTTGCTTATGTTAACTTGTCTGGGCATGTTTCTTATTAGTTTAGTTTAAGTTAATTTTTTTTCTAAATAATAATTTCTCTTTGTAAATAAATTGTGGTTCTTTAATCAACCATTAATTGAAATCCTAAAACGTGAAATACTAAAGCAGAAATACTCAAATGCTGATAACAATGCAAATACTGAGCTGTTTTTACAATCTATCTTAAAAAAAATCAGGTACAGCCTCTTTAATCTGCTTTTCCAGTCATACTTTAGCTCTGAGGCAGAACTTTCACTCACCCAGTCAAAAGATCTTTGTTCTCTGCATGTTGCTGTCCTCGGGGTATAATCCATATCATACTTGCATTATAGACACAATATTGTTCAATTACAGAGTTTCTAATAGGATTTTGTCAGGTATTAAAACTATCAAGTGTCTGTCCTTGAGGATTTTGTTGTTTATTTTGGACTTTGCGTGCTCTCGGTGCTTAATCCCATCACAAGAGAGTGAACCGTTTAAAATTCACTCTCTGTCAAATTGCAAACGTCAATGCAAAGTCTATTAGTTCTATTAGAGGTAGGTGTGACTGCCAACAAGAGCCAAAAACTCATTCCACAGTAATCATTAGTGACCAGTGGAGGTCTGTAGTCTTCATTAGGAGCCATTGTCTCCGCTGGGTGAGCAGTATTGAGTGCTGTATTTGCACTGAGGCTGGTGATTGATCGACAGAAGATGAAACCTGTAATAATAGTAACTCAATAAACGAGTATCACGGCTGGGAGGGAATGATATTGTTAATGTTCTGAACAATTGGTTAAGTCAACCAACTTACTTTTAAACCAATCTAACTTTTCCTGTGTCCGTGGAGATGTCATTGCTTGTTCCACAGTATTGCATTTGGTTTGTTTACCTCAATGGAGTTTTTCAAGGAGTTTTAGCAACACCTATAAGTGAATGCAAGCAAGATGGATCATTTTAATGTCAGGTAATGCCATAACATCTCCAGGTGGCACTCCAACCAATTGATGCCATTAATTTAAACTGGGATTTTTTTGATGGACAGTTGTGCTAAATTGTTTGCCAAATCCAGACTGATATCGCTCTGTATTTTTTATACAGATTGATGTCAGTCTGGTCCCCACATCTTAGATCACATGTGTCAAACTCAAGGCCCGTGGGTCAAATGTGGCCCTCCACATCATTTTATGTGGCCCTCGATACTGTGAATTTAAAGGTATGATGGTCTTAAAATGTCATTTTATCAGGGGATACGCAGTTACACAGACATATTTTTACATCTAGGAAAATGCATATGTAATATTTGTAACTTGAATAAGTAACAAATACAGAAACAGTTAATTAACAAGTTTAAAAAGTTGTTAGATTTATTTTACATCTGCCCCTTTGAGAGCAACCATTTTGCTGATGTGGCCCTCGGTGAAAATGTGTGTGACACCCCTGCCTTAGATTAGCAGAGTTTAGGACTTCACTCATTGATTCTCAGCCCCCTGTGATATATTTTTTCCTTTATTATTTCTGATAAGGATGGACCACATCTCTCCCTGATTGGCGACTCCACCTGTCAATCATGCCCATTTGAAAACGGGAAGATTCACCACTGATCAGGCTCACGTCACACATGTAAAGTATTGTAGAAGTGCGTGTTCTGGACTCGAGGCAACCAAATTGTTAATTAATTAATGATATCTGTTGAAAGATATATTCATTTATTAAAGGAAAAGCGTCAAGGCACCCCGCTAGCTTCACTGGACTGCACATGTTTTAATAGGTTTTCACATCTACTGGAGCAGAAAAAGATGGTACTTTTAACCACTGCAATTCAGGAAAAAGAGTGGAATATCCTGCCTGTGTATCCACTAATAAAAAACGGGTCACTGAGAAAAAAGGATTGGGAATCTCTGCCGTAATGGTCCACATGCCCTAGTTTGAGAAACCCTTGTGCACTGTTTCATGCTGACCACTTGATTTAAGCTTGAGTTAAACATTGCCAACCTAACAGCTTTCCGAAAATAAACTCATGGCGCACTGCTGTTTAGTTTGAGATACAGCTCTACTCAACTTCCTGTCTGCATTTTGGCTGCGATGATGTCAGCGCTGAGTGAAAGATCATCAATCTCATCAGGTAATTAGCCAAAGTCAAAGCTGTTTTTGGACCCAAACAAAAAAAACAAAAAACTGCAGGGAAACTTTGAGATAAGAGTGTCTGGGACTCTGAGCTAACAAACAATTAGAACAGCAACAAGTCAATGGGAAAAAAACAACAAAACTCCGAAGTCATTAGTGAAGAATTTGTGGAACAATGGGGTCCGGGGGATGAGAAAGTCAATAGAAAAAGGCAATATACTGTTTAAATGTGTCCGGGCAGGATATGCAACGACAATGAGGTAAGGTCAGCCTCTTATTAGAAGTAGAATTATCCCAAACAATACGAAGGCTACTGCTACAATGGCTCGGGACACTGCATTCATGGTGGTTTGGGTCAGGATTCGAAAAGCAAAGTTTTTATGCAAATTAATTCAGAAACTGTGATTAGCGAACCTTTTTTATGCCAAAAACTGTTATATAATTATCCATATCCATTTACATTTTTGGTAACTTCAGTGTGACAAACATGTTTACTTACTTTTTTATTATTGTATCCATTTCTGTTTCTGTTTCTCTTCTTTTTACATTGTTGTTTAAAGATACACTCTGGCTGGAATGTTACACAGTACGGAATTAAAATGCCCTGCTAATCTGTGAAGACAAAACAGGTAGAGTTACAGGTCACATTTGTGGAGAAGCAAGTCAGCAAGTCACAGTTAAATTGCATTTTTTCCATAACAAATAAATGCAAGATAGATCGGTTTTGCAATGCAGCTTTATTTTTAAAAACTGTTAGGAAAATGGTGAGTTAAGGAGCCATTTTATGCTAAACAAGACTTCTGTTTGTATAGGCAAAATACTGACAACACACTGTGCATAAAATATATTTAGCTTTAATTAATTGAACTTACTTCACCTTTCTTCTGTTGTCTTTATATAACGATACCATCTGGACATCTGCAAGGCAACATTGATTTATAAAGCCACAATTTAAAGAGTTGTAAGACATATTGTTGCAAGGTGGTGACTACTGCAACTTGCTAATAGCTCCTAGCAAACTCAAGACAATATAAAGTTAGGCAATAAACATTTAAAAGCACCAAAGACTGTAGCGCTCCTGTGTGTTAGGCCCTGAGCTGTTTGATTATACGTGTTGTATCCGCTGAGGTTTTTAGAGTTTTAGCCAAAGGGGATCAGCAGATGTTAGAAGAGTTTCAAAGTGGAGAGTTCCTTTTGAATGGAACAAGGAAGGATCAAAATACTAAGCTCAAGTACTACTGTTTTGTTAAAGTTAAATTTAACAAGTGCAATGTATATATTCATCAACTGTGTGTGTGTGTGTGTGCCGCGAATTAAATGAAAAGATGTATGGAAGCGGTTTTGTTTCTTTATTTTTTCCAAACTTTGCTACGAAATAGTCAAAGTGATAACTAGTATTGACATTATATAGTAAATGACAAAGTATTGATGCTGGAAAAATTGCATATATAGACAAAATCTGAATTATTGTTAATATTTTTTAATAAATAACATAAAAAATAAATAAAAAAATCTCACTGAAAAATTGTACATGTCGTAAATAGATCCAACACAGACACGGAGAGAACATGCTGAAAGTCCTCACCTAGTCTGGGAATCAAACTTTGGAGTGCTAAACTGAATCGGTCCAATATTTGGTTTGCGATTGTGTTCAGATTTTTGTCCTGGTTTAATCTTGGTTCAGATCTGTTTGTAGACCTGGTTTGGTCCAGTTCTAGTCCTGGTTTAGTTATGATCAAATCCTGGTTTTGCGTTTGGTCCCAATTGTTTTAATATTTTCTGTGTGCAAGTGTGAACCTTAGCCTTAGTTCTAAACACCCCAGTCTGGTTATGACCTCATGTGCTCTCCATAAAACACTTACGCCTGTACAGTCTCGCTCCCCAGTCGGGTGGTTGGTTTGGGTCAGTGGTCCGGACTAAATGCGTCCCTTGGCCCCTTCCTCCTCCTCCACCTCCTCCTCCGCACTGCTTCTCCTCTTTCACCAGGAGAGCTCTCCATCACCTAGTCACGCTCACCCGACCTGGCCCCGTAACTGCCTGCTTCCTCTGCAACACCTCTGCTCCCCGTCCCACTGACCTCAACTACAGCCTGTTCTTTGATCTGAGAAGTACTGGAAGAAAAAATGAATTTGTGCATTTGTCTGCTATAGAGCGCTTAGTTTATAATTATTATGTAAATTGTATGATTAGTTGTTATTATTTGTTTCGATTTGTTGTATTGTGATTTTAATGTCTTTTTTATTCTGTAAAGCACTTTGAATTACCTTGTGTGCTATACAAATAAACTTGCCTTGCCTTAAAGATTTTCATTCTTCTGAGCGGATGGGGTCATTGCACAGAGCCCCTGCAAACACAGAAGACAACATTTTCTTGTCCTCCCTGACTTTGTGTTGGACTAGGCTAGTGCTTTGCTGTTGTCTCTGTCTCTTGATGTTTATAAAGGTCCCCCAGTCTTACTCCCCAAAGACTATGTAGAAAGAATTTCCCTTTTAGTAACACTAAACTACATCATAATCTCTATTATGATTTCCCATATTCAGCCTGCTGTTTGACATCAGTCACCCAGTCATTTAACTGGTATCACTAAGAAAAAGCTCAGTTTTTGTGGTTTTGTTCATTTTTTTCTCCAAAATCTTTGTAAAACTACAGTGAGTTAAAACTAACACATACATTATCTAAATATGTTCTTGGAATTAAGTTGTTGCTTTCAGATATCTGCGGAACAAGGATCCAGCCAAGTTTCCAAACTTGTGCAGGTATTAACGAGGATGTGTACTATGTACTTCACATTTGAAGTTGAGCTTTTGCATAGAACAGTACTGGCTCTTTCAGACTGACATGTGTAGAGATCTGCAGATCAATCCAGGATGGCTGTCACTAAAAGTGTTTCAAACAAATACTTCACATTGATTGGCCAAAACATCACAACAGTGGAACGAGCTGAAAAATCAAACTTTAGTTAAATCCAGTTGAAAGAAGAGCACAGATGTCTTTCCTGTCCACAAATGCACAAAGCGATTTCATCTGTATATTTTTCAAAAGCAAAACTGTCTGTATTTCTGCTAAAATAGACTGAGGTCCGTCTGTCAGCCTCACCATGTTTGGTTTGGTTCATTTGGCACTGGCTTCCACACAAACCACAGTGTTGCCCTGTGATTGGTCAGGTCAGGACCAATCTGCAAATGCTTCAGCTGGAACTGAACAATACGGATTCTCAATAGTTTGTGAACTTACAAAAATCACAATAATTCATTTTGCTGGCAAGGCTAATGGAACACAGAAATGATTTCATACTAAGCAGTGCCTGGACAGTGTTTTGTGATCTTTTTGAAGTATGCCCGGTATTTGCAGTTTATATCCATGCAGAAAAAGACACAGTGTGGGACCTTTTGTTGGAGGACCATGTTACGTACATGATATGTGCACAGAAGAGAAGTCCATTCCAGCACACTGCCAGCTCAACCCCTCTTCATCCAGCGTACTGGCAGTTTCTCCGTCTAGAGGAGGTTTCTGTGGTGGAGAGCGGTCAGCAGCCACCTAGTAAAAATGAGAAATGAGATCTGCAATACATATTCAAGTTAGCAATAGTACATGTCTAGTCTTACTATGACATAGCTCACAAATGTTATAACATCATCTTTTGCAAGGAAGACACCAAAGATAACCTGTTTCAATTCATATCACAACAACGGTGTTATATTTATGTGTTAATACTACCTCGCAGCTTTCTTTTATCAGTAATGCTTCCTGTTTCCATCAACAGAAACTGCAAGCCCAAACATGAGTGGATTGTAATTATCAGTACAATACGTTAGTTTGGACTGGTGTGTTGTCTCTGCAACATCTGCTAGTTTGTTTGTTAGCTGTTCCTTGTTAACAATGTCACAGAATAAGTGCAGTACTAGTGTCTTATTGCCACGATGGAGAATCCTAAGTTTTCCGGAGTTTGCAGCTGCGTTTGAAAGCCTATTTTGTTGCTTTTGTATTTGTACTCTACACAATCCAACCCCATTTAGCCGCATTAGGGTTTCCTTTCTACTAAGATCCATTTCCTCACTGCAGCGCTCCCTTTGTCGGAACACACACCATACGCCATCTGTGATCCTGCCTTTTCCTCCGCTAAGGTTTGTATAAATGAACTGTAAAAACACAGATATGAAGTAACTGGATCTAGTGTGTCATTTTAACAGTGAAATGTATCTGTTTTACTTTTTACTATGCAGTAAAATAATATACAGGGTTTGTGGAGAAGTTATTACCGTGGTTTCTTTGTTTGATGAGGAATACTGCTAGATTACTGCCAAAAATTATGTTACAAAAAATACAAATTTAACTAATTAACTTTGTCTTCAGTGTTATTTTTGCATTATCTAAATATCTATTTCTGTAAGCTATTGCTGTAGACTAATGGGAGTATGGCTGCCAATCCACGCCCCTGTGTCCGCCACTAATCATTCACTCCCCACATTCTAACCACTGTGTCACTACTGCCCCAAACACATTTAGACAGTTCTTTCATAAATGTGGGTGATAATGTCAAAAGATTATTGTGGTCATTCTTTCTTTATCATCCAGATAACATGTCCAAAGATAAAGTTCTATGGACCACTGTTTTTCTGCCTGAAATAAAGCAGAAATGTCAGAGTTACTATCTTGCCCCTCAGACCCTTGTGTTGTAACGGCGCACCCCCCGGCCCATTAGCGGCCCGACGAGTGAACAGTTAGCTTTCCAAACTCGACGTGGCTGCCTTTGCTACCCCCTCTTTAATCACTCCTTATCTGCAGCCACAAGACCACCACTCCCACACTCTCACTTTCTGTTTCCTGCCCGGTTCTCCCATCATCCAACAGCACCCACAGGAACCCCGCAACGCACCCCACCTCCGCATGTTGTTCACGGGTGGTGCGTGGCTTTGGTCCCTTGGCGTAAAGAAACACGGATTTTGAACATTTGGGCTTCCGTGTGTTGTTTCTAGCAGTAGTCAAAATGTCAAAAATGCCTGTTAATGTTCAAGATGGAGCTTTTGAGATCCACAGCCAGTCCTCTATCAGAAAACGCACGCAATGTTGACTTTTTTTTCTGGGTTTGTAATATCATATACCAAAAGCGACAGAGTTCTACGAGACGCCAGTTCTTTCCAGTGTGTCCCGAGTTTCATTTCAATACATTCGCGAGTTATTATCAATTTTTTCTTCTCAGTTGTGGAACATTCCAGGCAGCCTTCATCAAAAACGCTACATAGTTCAGCTTTTTGAATCCATCCATGCAAAGTTAATATCGCATTTCTCAAGACAGTCAACAAAAAATGGTTAGCAATCACACTGAAAACTTACTTTGCTTTAATTAAGGCCTCCCGTTTCGTTTTCCATCATTTTCAGCTTTTCCGGTTTTACATTGTCAACATATACAATTAACGCAATTCCATTTCTCCAACAAACTCACGTGACGCCTTCCTTCTGTCACCATCCCTTCTTAGATCTTCCTTGTTTTGCTTCGCTCCCAATTAAAACCTCACATGACGAGCTTTTGATGCTAGCCCCCCTCCGCGAAACTGTCCAGATCAATACATTTATCAACGGGAATTCTTTGCGCCAGTTTCCGCGCAGCCCGATTTGACTAATACGTCCGGCACGGTCACCTACCTCATTTCTCCTGCCATACCATCCTTTGAACATTAATTCAATCTTTCATCCCATTTTTTTCTTTTCCGGGTTTTCTTTTTCCCGAGGGTAGAGATGTCACGAGTTTAATTGGCCGTCAGGTGATGAGGAGCCAGGAAAAACAGAATTAACCTTGTCAACGTAGAGTCCTCCCCCGCTATCCTACGCATCAATTAAAACTAAGCCAGTGCGGCCCTTGGTTCCAGCGGGCTCACGGATATCGTAGAGGAAGCCAACGGTTAGTGCATAACGCGGAGCAGGGAGGATTTACGGAAAAGGAAGAACTGACAGGGCGGTGATCCAAGAGGAGGGAGAGAAAGCGAGAGGGGGAGATGGACGGGGTTGGCACGGATGTATGCCGGAGCACGGATAAAGTGGTATTGAGCTGCTGCGGGATTAGAGAGGTGAGGGATGATATCGAGGCAGTGACAAGAGATACATGGAGTCCAGGAATAGCGAGATGGTCTAGTTAAAATGGAATCGGTATGTTCAAGACGGAAATATTGTTAAATAGTGTTGTAGATTTCAAACGGAGGTTAATGAGAATACAAGACAGTGGATCTCAAACTTTTCACGTCAAGTACCATTAACGACAAGAATGTGGCTTTCCGGGTACCACCAAATATAGTTCGAAACAAGAGATTATCCAGTGGAGAAGTGGATAAAATGATCTCTAAAATAGGCAAACGCACAAATTGAAGTAGCATTGTAATAAAGTAATTGTGAAAATCCACTTTGGCAGATTTATCAAACGCATCACAATTAATTATTAGGAAAGTGAGGAAAACTGTTAACTAGTCCAACCTGGTCTGATCCACTGACCCACAGGTTGCCGGGTTAATCCCTTTTCCCACAGATGAATGCTGTCGTGTCCTTGGACAAGATACCTAACCTGCCTCGCACATATGCATACAACGGTGTGTGAGTGAATGGGTGTATGATTCCTTTCAAGAAGTGCTTTGAGTTCCTTGTATTTAGAAAAGTGTTCTTATGCGTAGAAAAGTGTTATATAAATGGGACCATTTACCTTTTGAAACCTTTGCTGCAGTTTCTAATAGAAGATTGACACTGCCCTCTGTTTCCAGCAGTGTGCAAAAAGCTTTTTCTATTCACTGAAATCAAGACTGAAATACATGTTCTTATTTCTGTACATATCCATAACTCTAAATTATAAACACTAAGTACCAATGCTATATGCTTCTGTAATTAATCTTGCGTCCTTTATGCTTCCGTCCAAAGCATACGTACCTCGTCCTGGTCCTGTATCTGTACTGTAGAATGTCTTTGTGCTCACACAGTGCTAGATAACAGCTGAGCAGTCCAGTTTGTCACAGTGCGGTCTTTGTATGCCTCTGCAGACCTCTGACGCCAGGCCACTGCACCCTCACACCAGCACCCCAGCTCCATGGCTTTCTTCTCCCCCCTCTCCTCCTCCCCCTTCCTCCTCCCCCTTACTCCTCCCCCCTCTCTCACACTCAGCACAAAGCAGCTCCGGAGCTTTTAGTGGCTCTGTTACAGCCCTCTCACTTCTCCGATACCATTCTTATCACCTGGCCTTTAGTACGGGCGCTCTGTGTCGGGCTAATACAGTCACTCACGGGCTTCGCAGGTGTGCATGGTGAGCCAGGGGAGAAAGAGAGAGCGACCTACTCTGCCACTGTCAAGCCAGACTGTAGACACATTTTGGATTTTTCATGTTATTTTCTTTGATTATGATTATGTAAGTGCAAAAAGTCAACTGGAAATGTCGCTTTCTTTCGAGATCAAGAATACACAATGGGATCCAGAATATACCCCTCTCCAATACTCTATGAAGATGTGAGTCTGGACACCTTTGACTCTCCCTGAGCTCAGACGGGCGTGATTGACAGGTAGATTAGCCAATCAGGGACGTGCATAGGCCATCTTTATCAAAACAAATATGGCTGCTCACAACGAAAAGAGAAACGGAAAAAAATCATAGGGGACTGACAAACACTGTGGATTTCGTTGATCATTGAACTCCTTTGTTTCACATCCATTACTGAAATATACAAATCTGATTGGACAGCCGTGTTTGAGCTAGACTCGAGACGTGACGGAGGGAGTGGGGACCAGACTGATAGAGAAATATTATTCTGGACATGTGCCGTCTTTCCTGCAATGGTATAGAGTCCATTAGAGCAAAACATTTAAAGAGGGGATATTTCACTTCTATGGGGTATTAACTGCTAACCCATAACATATTTAGCTCAACATGCTAGGTTTTACAGTTTTAAAAATGCTATATTCACAGAAAACAATGTAATAATATGTTTTATAAGTCTCACTTTTGTTTTTGACGCTCTTGGTCCTCCATCTTGTTGCTCCCTCAGTTAAGCCACTCCCCCTTCAGAGCACTAACAACATGCATCTCACTAATGAAACTACTGCACATCGCTTCAGATTTGTCAAGTTGATGTTGTACAGTTTTGCTTTAGTATAGTTATGAACATTTGGCAGAATCTTACAGCTAAGTGGAAGCAGCGTTGGAATAAGGCCCTGGGAGAGACTGTTAAATTACTGGAACATGCATGGATGACATCTAAAACCTTTAGGCATGTTGATGAGGGGACATTATAACATGATAGAAAGCGCAAAAAATCAATTTAGCATAATATAGAGTATAAGAGAACCATTACCAGAACCATTACCATAGTGTTGAATTTCATTAAAACACATCTGCTAATTTATGAATCCTCAGACCTCGCCTATCTATCTATCTAGCTAGCTATCTATATCTATCTCTCTATCTAAAACCATAATTTGAAATGATGAAATTAAAGCCACACGAGTCAAATGTGTCACTATTAGAAGCTCATAATCACAAACTTTGTATTTATTTCTAATGGCTTGTTCATGGAGATTTGCATGATCCAACTAGTTTCTGTGTGTCATGAGTCCAGTCTGTCCTTCCATGTCTGTAGCTGGGCGGAGACTCTGGCACCACCTCCGTCCACCTGCATCTGATCAAGCAATCAAGCCTTCACCTGGGGAGTACTAAGACGCTGAGGATTCCTTCACTCGCCGCCAGATCGTCAGTGTATCCTCGTGGTACAGTCCGCTTGGCTCAGTCTCGTTTTTGTGCTGTGCTCTTCGTACTCAGTTGGTCTTCCTTGTTTTTGGCAGATTTTGCTTCTTAGACTATCCGTGCACCTCCGCCTCCGACCCAGCTCACCTCGATCGGTACAAACACCTCCGACCCCGCTATCAACGACTTGTGCCCGAACACCCAGCCTTCCACCACTTGCTCCGACAACTTCTACCTTTCACATTTTGTATTGTTAATAAACTCTGTTGAACTGTTTTCCCGAGTCTGTATCTTTGGTCCCTCTTGACATTACGACACTATGCTAGCTACTACAAAAGGCCATGACATAAATTATGACATAAAATCCAATCAAACTATCCATGCTCACGTAAACATAGCAACTAAACTTATTGAGGGGGTACGGAACCTTCATGCCAAAATTGTACAAAAAGGCATTAAAAAAACACTTTATAAAATATTACCTTGTCTAATTTGCAGGGTCCATAATAATATAACTGGTGTTAATGGCAATAGAATTTTCAATATTTTATTTTTGCAAATCATTTAAATAGTAATAATATTAATAATTTACAGCTAAAATTCACTTTTTACTACACATATTTATGAGTGTCAGCTTCCTGTTAAAGGCAACATTTTAAGGCCTTTTAACCACTTTTCAAATGATTAGGTATTCTGTTTCAAATTGTTAATTGCTATGGCAACGGTCCAAATTTTACATCATTCTGAAACCAACAGACAGACCCGCGCACATCTGTGGATCAAAACGGCCTTACTTGAACCCTTGTTACATCACAACTGTCCCATGTCACCTAATTACCCTAATGCGTTTACAACTGTATGTGTTAGGCCAATTAGCTTGTAAAAATATGAGGAAGGGGACGCGGCCGCCATATGCGCTCAGAGCAACCTCGGCAGATGATGCTAACAGCAGGGTGCACGCAAGCTAGCTCAGTTACCGGTTAATTAAATAAAGGCGCTAGCTGTTCCGTTAGCGATTCCCCAATTACCGACATTTCCTGGTATGACTTCATTTGTTTACATTTGAATTTCATGACAATACGTGCACATACATTATCGTGCGTCGAGCTTTATGTTTTAAATAAGGAAAGGTTTTGTTGTTTTGAGATTTGGGGGAATAAATGGTACTTTTAGTCAGCTCAATTGTGGTGTAGCTCCCAGTCTCGCCAGTCGGTAGCACTTAACTAACTTTCACAGCCTGATACAAAAAATAATTGCTGTTCCAAGGGTGAAGCAGGGTGGAGGAGGGATCCATATACATTAGCAGCACAAAAAGAGGAGCTCGGATCATGTAACAGAGAGCTCTAATGTCTGCTGCTGCTGCTGTTGGAGAAAGGCTGGAGGGAGGAGCAGACAACACTGAAATTGGTCTGGTTTTATGAAATTTCTGTTTTTTCATTAACCCTAACTTTGCGCAAAAGGCACAAACCTCCAGCTATAAGTCTAGTTTCTATAGGGCTGGTACACGATTGGCTAATCCATCTGTCAATCATGCTCGTTTGAAAAGGCAAGGCGAGTTTATTTGTATAACACAAGGTAATTCAAAGTGCTTTACAGAATAAGAAAGAGATTAAAATCACAATACAACAATTCAAAACATAAATAATCACAAATAATGATAAAGAGTGCAGAATAAAAAAATATTTCAGTCATATGCACAGCTAAACAGAACCATTTTGAGCCTGGATTTAAACATTGTCAAAGTAGAGGCCTGTCTCACTAAACTGAAACACTGATTCTCCATGTTTAGTCCTGACTCTGGGCACCAGCAGGAGGCCGGTCTCTGAAGTCCTCAGAGTGTGAGATGGTTCATATGGCACTAATATGTCGGAGATGTACTTTGATCCTAAGCCAGGGAGAGACTTGTACATAAACAGAGCTGCTTTAAAGTCTATTCTCTGAGGCACAGGAGCCAGTGCAGAGACCTGAGCTCAGGACGCATGTGTGAAGTACTTCTTGTTCTAGTCAGGACCTGAGCAGCAGCGTTCTGGATGTACTGCAGCTGTTTTAAGGCTCATTTGGAGAGACCAGTGAGCAGGATGTTACAGTTGTCTAACCTACTGAAGACAAATGCATGGATAAGTCTCTTTAAGTCTGGTTTTGACAGTATACCTTTGATTTTTGTAATGTTTTTTATATGGTAAAAAGCTGCAGAAGTTATTGATGTGATGTGGCTGTTAAACGGGGAGATTCAGAAAGTATTGAAGAAGTGTGTATTCTGAAGCAATAATATCTATGGAGGAAAGTAGTTCACAATCCCCCCATCAGAAAAGTTAAATAGACCTCAGATAGTTTCAGTATTAACCCTGACTTGCACACTTGTAGACACCCGCAGATTATCAGGCTACACTCCAGATGCCCTTTTGCTTTCTGGAATCCCTCCAGAACTCTATGATTAAAACCTCATTACAGCTTTTCTCCTAAGTCAATCCAGCCATTTGTAGTGCGGAGTCCTTCATCAAATGGGCCATTGTTGCGTTCCCACCTGACGGGGAGAGATAGGGCACTTAGGGCGAGCCCGGTGCACGTAGTTAATGCTGTTCTAAATGGAGTTGTTGAGTGAGCTTTCCCTATTGTTGGCAGCTTGTAGGATTAAATGGGGCTTAACAATTAAGTCTTGTTCTTAATTCATTGTAATTGTGGTGCGTTTTGTTCAAATGAAGTCCACGTCTACACAAGTTGCCACCAGAGTTCAAGGATAAAAGAGTGGAGTTAAAGGCATTCAGTTTATCGGAGCTATAGGGTTTTTTTGGGTTTTTTTTTAATTCCAAAGAACATAGTGCCATTTTATTTTGAACTTTTTTGTGCTGGACCCTATTCCTACTAATTAACCCAACGTACAGTAAGAAGCAATAGAGGTAGTAGCCTAAACAATTTGGGTGAACTCAAAAAATCACAACTCATCTTACTGCCAAGGTTACAGTTTAACAGCTCTAATTCCTTGGAGATACATAGATTGAATATGATGTTGTAGAGCACATGTGTCAAACTCAAGGCCCAGGGGACAAATGTGGCACGTCAGGTCATTTTATGTGGCCACGAGAAGGTTAATTAAAAGGCATGACAGTCATTTTAAAATAAGTCTATGCTGTTTTAATGTCTACATTGACCACAAACTAATGAGATTTTCCCAACAAGTAGAACTGAGAAATATTTGCAAATAATGATGGATGGGCATGGAAGGGAGTTTTAAGAAAGGTGAAGGTGAATACAAGTTTGAGCTTCCAGGAGAAAAAAAACGGTATATTTTACTGATGTGGCCCTCAGTGAAAATGAGTTTGACACCCCTGTTTTGGAGCATTCCAGACCAAGATCAATTGAATGACACTCCACCATAAAAGTTACATAGTGCACTGTCTTCCACTATAGCATGCAAAATAACAAAGCGACCGCATTGTTAAGATTTCTTTTAAGTGACAAAAATAAGAACATGAACCCCCTTTAGAGATTTGAAGATCAAGACTGCGTAGATGCTTACCTATAGTGAATTTTAGCTTTCAGAACACAGCGGGGTACATTGATTGCATGGGTACACTGCATTATAGTGCGTCTGTGGCTTTTAAACATAGATTTTTAAGGCCTGTTCAGACTGAGCACAGCAGGCTATGCACTTACCTGTTGCTACACAGTGCTTTCAGCTTCATTTGTGCCATTACAGAACTCATTTATTGGGCTCAAAACTCCAAAATGCCTGACTTTGTACTGTGTCAGATAATAGGCCTTTTACAGATGACTTTAGTCTATGACATTGTAAAACTCCATTGATGAAAATTGAAGTAAAGATAAAGCTCTTTGTACGCCATCAAAAACAGGATTTAGTTCCATTACTTTGTTTTTATTTCTGACTCGAAAGGTCAAAGTGAGCATTACCGAAGAAAAGCATATTTATTGAACGTTTAGGGCTACTTTTATGGCAGAAAAGTTTTTAGACTGTTATAAAAATGTAGAAGGTTAAAGGGCCCATATTACGCTATTTTCTGATCTAGGTTATAATGTTGTTTCTTCATCACAAACAGACCTGGAGTTGTGGGTTTTTTTCATTCACATATGTTTAACACACAAACCCAAATATGTGTGAATGAAACAAAACACAACTCCAGGTATGTTTTTGATAAGTAATAATATTATAAAATGGTTTAAAGCTCACAGGAGTCAATTTTGCGCAATATAGGACCTTTAAAGCCGTATTTGAAAATGTCCAAACCAATTCATGACATGACTCCTTTTAAAGAGCCGGTTAAGATTACTGGAGGTTATATAGGGTTGTTTAATCCTTAGGCAAGACACTTATTGTTGGTTATGAGTGTTGTGAGAAAGTGCAATTGGGCCTCCATCCATTTTACGTGCTACAGGAGACATCTTATGCAAAATTGACTTTCTATTTCCTCATTATTAACTTACTCAGAGTGTTTTTAGTAATTCATGCATGTTTGAGTAATCCTATATTGTCCTGTATTTGAGGTATCAGAGCTTAGATTTTAGTATAGTCCTCCATCCTTTATCTGTTACCCCGCTGTACAGCTCAGTACTAATTTGCTAATCTTTTAAAAATTTACTCCATGTTATACATATATGATAAAAAATACAGCAGATAATTAGTTCTGCAGTTTTAAACATGAAGTCAATGGACCCATGTAACTGGTTCATATATATGCATAATTACACAGAATGGTACTTTTGTTTATGACAGTTTAGTTCATATCTAACGCTTGATTTGATGCGCAGCTTGGTCCTCCAGCCCATTTCTTCTGGGTTTTACTTTCTTCTTCATGTGACCTTCGCCTTGCCCCAGTATAAATTCAAGGTTTGACTGCCGCCTCCCTAACACGAACCTTAACCCTCACCCTCACGGCATTGGTCCATAACCCTAACCCTCAGTCATTTATTGCAATCCCAATATTAAAGTGTCCTTTCATTATTATTTTTGCTTTTATTTACACGTGTGTATATATATATATATATATTACTTGTATTTAAGTTCATATCGTGCTCATTTGTTGTTCTGTTGTTTTCATTTATTCACGTGGATAAGTGCGGGAGATGCTAATTTCGTTCATCGTCTTCTCTTGTGCATTGTGGGCTGGACCGGCAAATAGCAGCGCATGTTCATACAGTTTTGTATTTTTGTAAAACAGATATGTCCTTGTGACCTTTACAAATCTAATATTGGGAATAGATTAAAGGGAGAGTGCCTCCAAAAGTTCCCGCTATGTCTCGTGGCTCCTTAGAAGAACACAGAAGTCCATCGGTCACACCCATTTCCACTTGAAGTCGTTTTAGATCCGTGTAACGGTTTATATATCTGTGTAATCCCTCAGTCGTCCAAATGTGATCAGCGAAACGTCTTCACTCCTACAACTTTTTGTCCAGTTGGCAGATTTGAATATTTCGTTCAATGTGCCGACTCAATCCATACAATCCCAGTGATACAAATTTGACCTTAAAATGTCCTTTTGAACCTTAAACAATAAACACCGTCTGCAACTGCTGTTCTGTTACTGACCCAGGAGACCAATCAGTGCAGCAGTCTCTCCCTCAGACAAAATATTCTCTCTTGGGCTGTTCTCTCTGACCACTGCTCTGCTGAGTACACAAACCTGTCACCTCATTACTGCAATCCTCAACGCTACTGCAGTTTTAGCATATCTTTAACTGGTTCTGGAGTCTGACCTGGGAAACATACATTTTTCATGCTCCCCACAAATTAATTCAGCAAAGTTCGAGAGGCGTTGGAGTGAATAGGTTTTCCAGGCACTTGTCCAGCAAAATGGCGGATTTCGATGGAGTTTTGTGTGTGGTTTGTAGATCCTGGCCTTGCGCACCCTCAAGGTAATTGTGTAAACGAATGTGATAAATGTCCGGGATGTTTGTTCCTGACACTGGAAAAGTGTGTGTTCTTGGATTATCCCAGGCGTTTCGAAGAGTTTGAGGAGAATTTTGAGTGTTCCAAACACAAAGGCTTCCAAAATGGTTTCCCTTTGTAAAGTGCTTTTGGCAGTTATGAAAACGTTTCTTTTTTTTGGTTTTGATATGCTGTCGATCTGGCTGATTTAAGAAAAGAAATGAGAAATTAGATGTAGCAAAGAAGTGTTGAGTGTGTCTTCATGGGGGGCTGTTAAATTCACATCAGCGACAGACTCACCTGGACGGAGGCGGAGCAACTGTGTGTTCAGGTCAACGCCCACCTGTCCAGCATCCAATCAGAGGAGGAGAGCAGCTCTTCCTCAACTGTGAGCGCCCACATCCCTTTGCCCTCCCTGTATGTCAGATGCCCTCCCATCCTCCTGTATCCCTGTATGTCAGATGCCCTTCCATCCTCTTTTACCTGTGTGTCAGTTGCCCTCCCATCCTTCTATCACCCCATGTGTCAGATACTTAGCTATATTGTAGTGCACGTATATACTTTGTTTTTATTTATTTTTTACAGACTGAATAAAAAAGATTCAAAACAATCATTTCAAAATTCTTTATTAATTGAATCATAAATGTGTTCGTCTGTGTGATAATGATATTACTTTG
Source organism: Periophthalmus magnuspinnatus (assembly GCF_009829125.3). Classification (NCBI taxonomy): domain Eukaryota; kingdom Metazoa; phylum Chordata; class Actinopteri; order Gobiiformes; family Gobiidae; genus Periophthalmus; species Periophthalmus magnuspinnatus. Next base: position 15,694,904 of record NC_047146.1, read on the forward strand.
CCTGGAATGTTCAATAGTATGGCATTAAACTTATGCAGCCAAGCAGGTGGCAGACCCTCCGCCAGAAAAGTTACATAGTGGACCTTTATGCAAAAACCATGGTGCCATGCAATCATCTTTGTTGAGTGGACAAAGTCATAACTCTGGGGAGATTAACATGGTCTAGGAGGCAAAGAAAAGATGGAAAGGCTAAGAAAATTGGTGATTTAGCTTCTCCTGTGGGGATGGATGTAATAGTATCAATATCTGGCTGAAATGACAAAAAGTCAAGGGTAGAGAGTGTATTTATATGACTACCTGGAGAGGTGATGATTACAATTGATGGTAGGAATGAGGTACGAAAGTCAGTGTCCTTAGTTATACATACATAAGCTTCATATAACCAGTGAGGGAGGTACAGGCGATATATATCTGTTCCAATATCGTACTGGAACATATATATTAATTCATTTTTGTGGATATTGGCTGATACTAATAGTCGATATGATACTGGATACCAATATTTTTCCAGTGCTGCCCCATTCTCTGTGTGTCCCTGTACCATCCCAGTTTGTCCTCAGAGATTCGACTGTAACAAATTATTTGATATCCCCGATTAATATATTTTGTTGTAATTTTTACAGTGAAAAGTAAATCTGTGATCTTAACTTCAACTTAAGATAAATTTGTGGGCCTTGCTAAGGATTCAAAAATCGAAATATAAACGGTGGCCCAAAATTCATTGACAGTTGAAAAAAATCACAACTCTTTTTGTTTCTAAATATTTTTATTTTATTTTTTCAGAGCATTTAGAATGACTCTTCTGACATTAATATGATCAAATACAGCACCGAGGAACAAACCCTCATTCTACAGTGGTACTTTGAGTTATGCAAAGTGCGTTGGATCGGGCTGTTCAGTGCGAAACCAAAAATGGTGGACACTTTTTTAAAAAATTTGGTCATTTTTACTTCCCCTATTTTAAGTAGTGATAAGTTCAAGTGTTAGTGAACAATTATAACCGTATATATATGGCCAAAAATCTCAGAAGGTTCAGTTTACTTACTATTCAAATTTGGTGAGTATAACTTATGAATTATAGGAGCTATTGATCATTTAAAAGTGGGTCACTCTGTAGGTATTGGCAAATATCGGCCACTGTACCAGCTCCACTATCCCTAAAACCAATGCAGTGACTGTACAGTTGTATTAAGTTACTTTTGCAGAGTGACGTGAACTTTTAATACAAAATCAAACCTTACACTTTCACCAAAAATAAATATCATATGTGATCTGTGCGGGAGTATCAGCAGTGGCGTGTTCCATCTAATCACAGTGCACTCTCCACACAGAGTAATTAGAGCGTCATGGAGGGCTGAGGTGACAGTGACCTCATTACGGCGAGGAAGATCAGGATAACGACCCGTGACTGATGAAGGTCCAGTCACGTCGCAGCAAGGGAGAGAAGCCCGGTCTGCTTATGCACCCTTCACGTGCACGCTCACAAACTCACGTGCATGCTCAGATGGAGGTGGGACGGGGGGACAAACGATAGCGACCAGTGTCACTCATCGCATCAGGTTAAAACGCCAACACTAGGTTCATACTTTCTGCAAATGGGAAAGCAGCTCGATTAATATCACTATAAATGAAGAATCTCTAGGCAGATCCAGAAAAATTCCGGGGCTGTGTTCGCCTTAGCCCAGAACTATTTGCCAAACTGCTCACAAAGGTTACCCCAAGGACTAAGAAGATATGCAGGGACATGAGGGAGCCAGTAAGTGCGTAAAACTGAATCTAATGACACAAAGCAGGTTTCATTATTTTATTAAATCTGACATTGCACTTGAACCAAAAAGACACACTGTAAGAAATACTATACACTTCTGTCTGACAATACTTATGGGAACTAGCATTTTAAGAACCAATGGAACAATTAATCTCTTAAATAGATCACTTTTCACCAAATTCTCATCTCCATTTTCGCCGCACATTTTTTGGCTCCTGTTATAAACGTCTGAATGTTGGTAGAAGGCTTCGCAAATCGACCTCATCCTCATCATCAGGCTGTTGGAGTTGGGCTCGAATATTGTCAACTCCGCTGAGGATGGATTCCTCAAAGCTGTTTCTGTAGCTCTTTTGCGTTTTTCTTTCCGAGGCCTTGGAAGTTGATCATGTTGCTTGATCAAGATTACGTTCGTTAGCTGCGTTGTCACCTGTCACATTTAACCTTGGATTAACAAGCCCACTCTCTTCCTCCACAGGCACAGGCACCAGGGTCAAAACTATCTCCTCTTCCTCCTCTTGTGGAGGATCTGCAGTCAGGTTGCCATTTGTGGTGCGCTCCTTCAGTTATGGGTCTAAAAAGTTCATCATGTGATACTATTTCCAGCCGCAGAACCACTTATTTTCCTTTAGTGATTTGCGGATCCTCAAATAGGTGGCCCTTAAATGTTTCCAGTGCCTTTTAACCTTCTCCCTTGTGAAAAGAAAAAAAGTTATAGGATGGATTAAGTCAGTACAGTTGCATACATTTGTACACTGTGTATGAACATTAAGATGGACTTTTTACTTTAAAATATACAACGTTGCTGTTAATGAGTGTACCATAACCTATGAATGAATTCTTATTGTTTTTCTTTCCTGTTTTTTGCCATTATTCAACTACTGTGTAGGAAACTCAACAGCTGGGAAGATTGTGGCTGAAGTCTCACAGTCTATTTGGGATGCGCTGCAGCCTGAGTACATGCCAGAGCTGAGGACAGATGCATTTGAGGAAAGATGGAACTTTCCCAACTGCATCAGCGCGCTCAATGTTGTGTTGCAAGCTCCTCCATCTTCTGGCTCAAAATATTTCAACTACAAAAGCTCCCAGTCTATTATCCTCTTGGCTGTACTTGATGCCAACTACATGTTTAGGGTCACTGACATGGAGGGATACGGGAGAAATAGTGATGAGGGGATTCTGTCGGAGTCTTCCCTGGAAAAATAAGAACACAGGAGATACGTGAAGACCTGCTATTAGGGTGCACAAGACCAGGGGCCAACGCTTTATGCACTGTTGGTGGATGAAGCACTCCCTCTTCAACTCCACAGCATGAGGCCATACCGAGGGAGACAGCTACCAAGAGTACAAATACCACCTTTCGCGAGCAGATAGAACAGTGGCATTTATCGCTGTGTTGGGAATCTGCCCAGAGAAAGCAGATTCAGTAGTGAAGACAACAACGGTGTTCCAAAACTTTATGCGAAGAAATGGGGAAGCTGAGTGAGCACCAAATCATCCAGGACTCGATAATAGTTCCCCAGACACAGCTCTGGAGCACATTCACCAGGATTGATGAAATAACTCAAGCAGGGAGTCAGCTTTGATAAGAGAAAAATGTTGTGATTATTTTTCTCACTGGCAAAATTACATCGTTTAGCCTTTTTTTCGCTCACTGTTTTTGTTATTTGTTGTCTATGGCAATGAACATCAACTTGCTACTTCTAAAAGCCAATAATATGAAATACAGATGGGTGTGATTATTATTATTGTTAATACAGATTTTTGTTGTGTATTTATCTTACAAATCGTTCTTTTGAGAGCTAAATGTAATTAATTGGGCCAGTATGACGTATGACTTCACATTGTATCATCTGAAAACCACACGTGTCCATTGAGTACATTTATTATATCTTTGTTCATTTCCTATTTGTGTTTTTGTTTAATGTCGCGACCTTACATAAACATATTTTTGTACATTATAATTGAGTCATTTGTTTTAAATATTGACTTGCTACGACAGTCATCTTTTAAATTTTATTGAATACATAAAAGTTGCCTATAGCCCACATAAAGTTTACTTAATTTACAGTATAAATATGCACATGTAAACTTAAGAGTCACGTTAATCCTGGCACCAACGAGTTCCCAGGCAGCAGTTTTCTTCAATATATCCCTTTAGTTTTTTTCATAAATTATCAAAAAGAAAAGGAAAATGGGACACTGTGAGTATTTTCTCCTCTGAACAGGACGGTGTTGCGTTCTGCCAGCCCCCTGATCTGTCAATGAAACCCTCACTGGTTGGCAACAGCGACAAAAGTTGAACATTTTTCAACTTTCAGCATCATGTCACAGACCCACAAGTTTTCCCAGGCACTACTTTCACTTGTTGTCGAGCCGAGCGAGACAGGCGTTTTTTGCATCGTCACACACGATCCATTGGAAATTAATAGAGAGAGAGCAATGTCCCTGTGTATCGAGCCCATAAGGTCCAGAAATCCATATTGATAGTGATCGCAACCATAGCAACCACACCCACGGAGCAGAACAATATTTACTTTTCTTTGGTTAGGAGATTGACCGATGGGGTAGGCAGTCAGAGAATCAAACGTGCCTCGTATCATAATTCAGCTCAACACGGGAAAGCGTTTTGGAGATTCAAGCATCAAGCATTCAATCATCCAGCGTGAAGTTTTCAAACTGAAACATGGCCGCAAACAATAGTTCTGTTACTGCCACTACCCTGCTAGTACATTTTTTAATATGATGCTTTATTCAAAATTCAACTTTATGCTACAATGTGCTGGTGTTTATTTATACTTTTCACTATAAAGAACACATTATGTATGCTTGAGGCTTTAATTCCCTTTTAAACATGCTTTTGGTCACTTTGGAATTAGTATTTCACATTTTCTGTCTTAAAATACATCCATTTCCACTGAGGCATTTAGGTGTTGGAGCTCCCTCTGCAGTCAGCAATGAGAATGCACAATGGCAAAAATAAATAAAGTCCTTATTCTCCATGAATGCTATGCTAATATGTTTGTTGTGAACACAATTTGTCCATAGAGTGAGTCTGGTAGTGTTTATTGGCTTAAAAGCAGTGCAGGAGAGTCTAAAATTTTACCTCTGACATCACAATCCTGGCAAAATGTGATCACCGCTTTTTTGAGTTCTCAGAGAAGATGAATTTGGATTAATGAAAAAAGCGTGAATGAAGCAAAAATACATCTCTAGGTATATTTTTGATGGGGGGGCAACATGTTTAAAAGCTCAAAAAAGTTTATTTGGCATAATATATGTTCCTTAAAGACACAACTTTTCTGCTGAAGGGTCTACCACCTGCTTGTCTTAAAAGTTATTGTTTTGCTAGGAATACTCCGCAGTACTTGTCTATCTCTATGGAGACAAGGACCAGGCAAAGTTACAGGCCAGATCTGTGGAAATATCACAGTAAGTGTAGCTATTAAAAGAAAAATAATATTGAAATAAATGCAAAATAAATACAAGTTTAATGCCATACTGTAGAACATCTGGCAGCAAAATGACCTGTCTATGGAAACAAGCTGGTGGCAAAAGCATTCAAAAGTTCCATTACTTATTAACAATGCATGTGCGTAGGTAAATCCGTATGGTTTTGTTTGTATAATGCTAATCCTAGGGGTAAAGGTATGGGAGTGCATTACAATAAAGTTTGCACAGTTATATTTTGTGATGCCCTAGTCATGCTAAAAGAAGACTGAAATGTCAGTGTATAGCATAAAATAAATATGTTTTACCTTCAAAAACTGGAGACACGCACTGAGATGGGAGAAAAGTGGAGACGAAGGACAAATCTCTAAGCTGTGGGTGTAAAAACAACCCTTCATCGCTGTCATGCTCAAATGTCGTGATAGCGGAAAATCCAGGTGGGTTTGAATGCAACATAAAGCAGACGAAAATAGCACTGCAGAAGAAGTCGGTGCTGAGATAAATGGGAAAAAGTTTAAAGAACATGATGCTTTTTGGGCCACTTTATGCCACTTTGTTCACCATATGCTTTGTATTTTATATTTACTTTAACACAACTAAGAATATGTGTGAATGTGTATGGAGCGAATACACTCTGTTGTAGTAAATCGTGGCATGTAGTCATTTATAAAGCACGCGTACGTATTAAAAGCGACTTTTCACAGCTTTTACTCATGTTATAGTTGTTTCCCCTCAAATTTACTCACTCGAAGTTGTATTTGGAGCGATTCATGCATGTTTGAACAATCTTTAATCATTTATTTTCAAGACGCCCCTGTTTCCGCCTTCACCGGAATACGCCCACTGCTCCGTACTTACGTTGTTTTCCAATTTTCTTAATCTGAATGTGTAGGATTTGCATCAGCTCCCATTGGGCACCGCAGTTTTCAAACACATACCTTTTTTCTTGTATTAAATAGTTTTAGATGAATATTGCGATTAAAAATGTGCTAATATGTCATAATGATCCACGGTTATCATAGATTATAACTATATACAGCAGACGCACAATATGTCTCCTTTATCTTAAGTTTGTGATCTATAAAAACAACTTTACATATTAATATAAATTTGTGTTTCGATCCGCAATCTGAAGAACTCAAGACTGCTGATACTTTGCGGTTACATCACGCTGGGAGTGTACTACATGCATCTCTATGGTGGAATGTTCAGCAGTTACCGTGGAGACACAATGCACACATTAGCAAACACTGCCAAAAACGGTTTAAGTTTGTCTGAAAACTCAAGAAAAAATGCAAAATGGTTTTAAAAAACACATTTTCAGGAGGCTGTGGTTAATACAAGTCTTCACAATCGGGTTTAGGCGTTTCATTTTCAACAAAAAAGGAAAGAATGACTAATTGATAACCTGTTGGATGATGCTAGCTAGGTAGTAACTTTATGCATGAGAGACTTGTTTATGAGCACAAATCATCTCACCTGTTGTAGTTCTAACAAAGACAGCTCCTTCTGTTCAGATCTGTTAAAACTAAGCTTGTATTAAGGTCTAACTTGAGTAATTGAGCTTCAGACAGAGTAGTGGCTTCAGTTAGCATCACACCCCCAGGGAATGTTGATGACACCACCTGCAAAATATGAATAAAAGACAAGGAACATCAAAAACGTTGTAGAGAAATGTTTTGAGCTCTGATATTAGACGAGATCGGGCCAAGCGTGAAACAAAATACAACTCTGAGTACGTTTTTGATGACAGTACAACATTTTTTCGTCTTTTTTGGCTGCTCTTGAGACCGACTGATTGGCACACTGAGCAGTTTTTAACTTTTTAACTTTCACCTAGCTCCCCCTGGACGCTGTAGGACACGCAAGACACAAAAAACAGAAAGGAGGAACAGTTTTGTCATGAGGGCTGTTACCCTCCTCAAACTGCCCTTACACTGGATCTGATGACCCTCACTATTGAGCTGCATTGAGACTTTTGTTTGAGAAGATTGTGAAATTAAATTAGCTTCAGGAATAGAGTGATGACAACTTCGAAAAATATGATAGCACAAAGGTTTTTAGACCATAAGGGATTTTATTATTAATATATATATTTTTTCCATTATCAACTCACTCTGAGCTGTATTTTAATTGAGTCATACATGTTTCCATACGTCCTGAATTGTCCTCCATTTAAATTCAGACTTTTATATATCTCAACATGATATAGGTTTGATTTTATACCTGCTTTAAACTTTTGCCTCATGATTATAAGTTAAGATGCTAACTATTTCACATGAAAAAGGGAGAAATTGGTAAACATATATTTACACATTCCAAGTGAGAATCCTCCCTCCGGCCACAACCTCCAACCAAAGTATAATGAGCAGGTACAAGACTGTAAATCTACTCACATCAAAACGTTATGGCTATAGAAAAAAGCTAAAAACTCAAAATATAGGGAAATATTTGAATGTTGAAATGTATGAAATATAGATGTGGTAGTGATGCTTCAATTTTGGTCAGTGAATGAAACAGCAAACAGCTTATTTACCAAAACACCTACATTATAAATATCATTGAGTCATTTTTTAGATTTGGTTCATGGTTTTCTATTTTGGTTTTCATAATCAGATGTGACTTATGTCCAAGAGTTTATGAAATCATGACGATCACTCATTTGAAAGCAAGGTAAAACATGTATCATTTCTATCTCCTGTGTAAGGATACGGTTACAGTAAGCCAATCACTTTTTGTTTCGTCTAAAATCCAGACAGAAATCTTCTGTATAGGAACATTTTATTATGTCAACTGGAGTTTAGAGTGAAGATGTTTCGCTACTCATCCAAGTGGCTTCTTCAGTTCATGAGCGGCCCTGTTGACAGAATTAATTGTTATTTTTCTATCTCCCACAGGTGCGTTCACTTGTCATTGTTTAGTCCTGATCTAAGCCACGTTTTGTTCTGGTTTAGTCCAAATCTTAATGTGGTGAATGTGCAAGTGTGAACGCACCCTTAAGCGCCTTTATGTTTGTTTTGAGACAGCTGGACCGTGCTCTTCCTCCTGTCAGTCACACTCATCTGAACTGTGGGAGATATGACGATGCACAGGAAAAAAGCATAGTCTTGAGAAACCGGGCATCAACTTAATTGTATCCTGTTGCGGCTTCATGCTCCTTAATCAATTTTTGTCCCTTTCCATCAAAACAGCAAAACCATCAGCCTCCTCCGCCTGTTCATCTTCTAATTCCAAGTGAGGTATTTTTGCTCATAAATCCATAATTCCCTCCATTCATTACCGCAAAGGTCTAAGCCAGGCTATTCAATTTAATATTCTTTCTGATACTGCATAAGTAACACCTCATTATATCGCGGTTCACCCTTCGCGGTCTCGCTGTTTCTGGTGTAAAGTGTGTGGTGAGGGGTTTTACATCCTTTAAACGTATATAATAATTGTAAAAAATAAAGTTGACTACTTTGCGGATTTCGCCTATTGTGGGTTATTTTTGGAACGTAACCCCCGCGATAAACGATGGGCCGCTGTATATTCAATTTTTGTGATAAAATAAATCAGTTTGATAACCAGTAGTGAACCATAACTCAACTAGATTAGATTAAGTAGGTCTAAACTAGCACTAAGCTTGAATTCAACAAAAGTAAATCACTTGGAGGCAGGTAAATTGAAGAGACCTGGTCTGAGAAGTAAGAACCAAAGTTTTTTTTTTTAAATAATGCCAATACACTATCTACTATCTTATGGTTAAAATAGCGTAAAATAACCAAAAGTGCACATGGCCTTTCGTAACCTTGCTATCAGTGAGGAACTTTGCCAACTGCTTGATGATTGATTGGGAAACGTCACGGAATAAACTTGAAAGTCTCGCAGTGATTAATGAGTATGAAATCTGTGCAAACAAACTTACGATTCACAAATTAACTTTCCACCCAAAAGTTTAATTATTTTTGGATCGGAACTGCATTACTTCATACAACAGAAATCAAAACATCTATTTAGCTGGAAAAGAAACAGCGTATTTATGATAGATTTAATAGAGGAACGGTCAAAGTCCAGGGTGAGATTCCTGCTGGGAGGTAAAGCTGAACACAAGTTGACAGCAGGGAATAATATTGATCCATTGGAAATTCAACACTTTCAGTTAGAGTTTAAAGAAAAATGAAACAAAGTAAATATTGCAGACATATTTAACAATGGGAGCAAGCAAATGGACATACAATTTCTATTTAATTTAAGCAAACTTGATTTAATCAGGCAGTTATATCTTTAAATGAACTGCAATCATAATGGATGTAATTAAGTGTCTTGCCCAGGGACACAACAACTTTGTCATTTGTTCATCATGTCATTTTACCATAGACTTTCACAGTACACGGTAAGTTTCTGGGTTTAAAATGTGTGAATCATGAATGAATATTTGACACAGTTGTTTATGCCTCGTAAAAAGCTGTATGTTATGTTTGTATGCATTTATCTATTTAAAGCCACAGTTTGCAACTTTTTAGCCAAACAATCTAGCACGTAAAAGGATCTTTGTTCTTGTTTTTGGATGCTTTCATTGTACTGCAAAACGTAGAAACACACTTGTCAGATACTGTGAGCAGGTTTGCATTTCCACAAACCTGACACTCAATGACCCTGGAGGAGTGATGCATAAAACTAATCTATCTCCATGGAGAATGTTGGAGTATGTTTTAACTCCATCAAGTCATGCTGGTGATGTGCCGCTTCCAGAAAGTTACATACTTTGCCTTTCAGCTGCAGTGCATCCAGAAAACTGACTAGAACCAGGAAGAACTTCACACATTTGTCCTGTGCTCAGGTCTCTGCACTGACTCCTGTGGCTCAGAGAATTGACTTTAAAGCAGCTCTGCTTGTGAACAAGTGTCTCTTTGGCCTAGCACCAAAGTACATCTCCCACATGTTAGTGCCATATGAACCATCTCACACTCTGAGGACTTCAGAGACAGGCCTCCTGCTGGTGCCCAGAGTCAGGACTAAACATGGAGAATCAGTGTTTCAGTTTTATGCAGCTAAAACATGAAACAGTCCTGAAGATGTGAGACAGGCCTCTACTTTGACAATGTTTAAATCCAGGTTCAAAACTGTTCTGTTCAGCTGTGCATATGACTGAAAGGTTTTTATTCTGCACTTTTCTCTTTTAATGTTAATTTTATGATGATTATTTATGTTTTGATTTGTTGTATTGTGACTTTATTGTCTTTCTTATTCTGTAAAGCACTTTGAATTATTTGTGTACGAACTGTGCTATACAAATAAACTTGCCTTGCCTAATACATGTTATAATTGATAAGAGCAATGGACTGTAATCACAAATCAAATAAAATGTTATTGTGAAGTCGTATTGTGTGTAAAATGCTGGAATACGCACAAATATGACAGAATGAAAAACAACTCTTCATGACTTGTCACTGAGCAGCACTGACCAACCAAGTGATACATAGCCATAAAACCCATATTTACACTTCTCTATTACACAAGGACACAGCTGAGAGACCACACCACACACTGCCAAAGCACTCCACCAAATCTACAGCATTACGAGCCCAGCGTCAAACTAAATCACATATAATCTTTGCAGTGCCGTAAACTTCACATGGCCCCCGGCAGGATTCTGATTTGTATGCCTCCGGATCACAGCATCAATATTTCAGGCGACATGACACGAGCACGGCTGTATCCCCGTTGGAGGAAAAAAGAGCGGGCAACCGTAATCCGAACGGGATGAGGAGCAAGATCCGTGCTCAATCCCGGTCAGATAATGATGTGTCATGGGGGTCTTGGAAAAGAACAGAAAAACTCTGCTCTTGATTTTGAACAGGTGCATTTTGAATAGGGAATGTAAAGTAACTGGATAGTAAAATTGTGGATGAGAAATTGTGCAGTTATCTGTTTGCGTTACTTGCTTCTTGATGGCTCTCATCCAACAAAATACCTTTAAGGCAACACAAAGCAAGTTTATTTGTATAGAGCAGTTAGTACACAAAGTAATTCAAAGTGCTTTACAGAATTAGAAAGGCATTAAAATCACAGCACGAACTAACCAAAACATAAATAATCACAAATAAAATTAACATTAAAGGAGAAAAAGTGCAGAATAAAAACTTTTCAGTCATATGCACAGCTGAACAGAACTGTTTTGAGCCTGGATTTAAACATTATCAAAGTAGAGGCCAGGTTTTAGCTGCATAAAACTGAAACACTGATTCTCCATGATTAGTCCTGACTCTGGGCACCAGCAGGAGGCCGGTCCCTGAAGTCCTCAGAGTGTGAGATGGTTCATATGTCACTAACATGTCAGAGATGTACTTTGGTGCTGTACTTGTTCACAAACAGAGCTGCTTTAAAGTCTATTCTCTGAGCCATAGGAGCCAGAGACCTGAGCACCTTTAATATTAATTGATCCCCATTAGCGTAGACAAGCTGCTGCTGTTCTTCTGGAGCTCCAATTAAGATAATTTATAAACAAAAATACTTACTACTTACTACTTACTTACTATATAAAAGTTCATTAACACAAAATGCATAGATATACATTTGAAGTAGTACATTTTTCCAATGCCATTGCTAACACAGTAACAATAGTAAGTAAATATGTAAATAAGTGCTAATCCATTATCAAATCAACTGCATTCTAAAATAATAATAATAATAAAAATAATCTACATCCTCTAGACACTGCATATATCGTTGGGTTAATTCATATTTGAGTTGTTTCTATAATATTTCAACTCTTTTATCCTGTCCTAGAGTGCATCTATACAGCGGTAAATTCTGGATTTTGTTTATTCTCACTACCGTTGTTTTTGAAAATGTAAAGGCAATATAATTCACATAAATTCTGTTCACAAATAGCTGCTTGTACAACTATACTTTCTAGAATCATATTTACCCCATAAACCACAGAACTCAAATACTACAAGCTTCTAAACATACAACGTCGATCTACAAAAGGATTCTGATCGTCAAGATGTCACAGCTGCCCTGTGGCAAACTGACAGAAGTGTGGCTGCAGATTTGCGCCAACCCCTACCATTCATTTTGAAACACACTTGCAAAAACATTCTGGATCATGTCTCAACCCATCTTTGCTTGCATAATTTTATTCTATCATAAACGCACACTTTAGCACTGTGGTGTTTCAGTAGCTTTCATAAAAATCCCCAGAGGATCCGAACATCAAGGCATCATCAGTGTAGGACTTGCGCCTCAAAACAACACAGCAATTATCATTTAATAAAGCAATATCCCTGTTTTGGATCGTCTCCCTATTCCCAAACTATTGTACTAATGCTTCAGGCCTTTTCTGTCCAACAGTTTTTAATACAAGCTCACTTTAAGTCTTTGAGATAACTTTTACACAGTGTGGATGGTTAATAAATTTCTTCTACTGTTTGAGCAAAGTCCATATTCTGCCATATAAATGAGATATGAGGAAATGAATAGCGAAGATAAAGGCTTAGAATTAATACCCAAAAATGTGCTGTTGCTTGTACAGCTGTGAGGTAGTAAAACTATGCGGGAGGAGGAGAGAAAGACAGGAATTCACTGAACACTAATATAGCCAGCCACATATTGTAAGACATATATGGTTGTATTCATTTTTTTTAAAAGTTGATTTATGATTTGAAGGAATGAATTCTGGACGTAAAGGTCATTTTTCATTTTCGCAGAACACAACACACAATATTTCATCGGAGCGATCTTTCAAACTGCTGTCAAATTTCTGGACATCTATAAGAGGCGAGATTGTATTTGTCAATTTTAAACTTCAGAATGTTTCAGCTTTAATGGATTTAGTAGGCACAGTTTTCACAAGCCCTACAGTACTTGGTTCGACTTGCTTTTAGGGGGTTTCATTACCCGTCTTTTCCTGTACCTACAGATCGAGTCACTGATAAAAATGTATGATTATATGTTTATTTTACGTCATGATCGTCAGGGGTGGTGCCAGGGGGGGCTTCAGGGGGTACTAGCCTTCTCTAGAATGGTCAGTGTTGCCCTATAGCTCCCCCAAACTTTTGCAGCACATCCAATCTCGACAAAAAATGTTCAAATGGTTCAAATTTTGATTGTTCAAAATGAGCTTTATAAATCGCTACAGCGACTCAAACATGGTAGGGGGGGTGAAGGGTGCACTCCATTGTAAAAAAAGGCTCTCAACTAACATGTTACGTGAGCACCCACATTGAAGATCTTAGCACCCTCTCAGCTCCTGGCACCTCTCCTGCTGATGGTTATATTCAGATGATATTAAAGCAATCCATCTGAAATGCAAACATAAGTCATGGCTGTGGTGCAAGTACTACACAAATCATGAGTGTTTTTTTTTTATACACTTACAGGAAAGACTGGACTGATCGCTAAAATAACCAATTGTGATATTTAACGTCCATCAAGATTCAGACTCAGGTAAAAGTTTGAAGAAAGTTTATTTACAGGTACGGAAATGTGAATGAAGGTAGACAGAGCAGAGAGTAGAGAGCGGTGTCGTATGCAGTCGTCTTGGAGCATGTCGTGGGTCACAGGGTCAGAGGCTGGGGTGTTCGTACCGATTGAGGCGAGTTGGATCTGAGGCTGAGGCGTTCGTACCGGTCGCGGAGAGCTGGGTCGGAGGTGAAGGTGTGGAGTGGTTCCAAGGAGTGGGATCACGTTGGATGCACGGACGAATAAACTGGACTTGTGGAAACACCGGAAGATGACAAGACGTAGATGACCCAGAGTTCTGGATCCTCAATCCTTTTGTACTCACAGGTGCAGCTTGATTTTGGATGAGTTGCAGGTGTGTATGGGATGAGTCAGAATCACCGCCCAGCTCCAGGCTCCGACACAGAAGGGAGGAGGTAAAACAGCACAGAACACACAAAAAAAACTCAAATCCTGACCGGTACAGATTGCCATTTCATTTAAAGCTCAAGTGGCTGTACCTGATTTTCAAACTGTTACATACAAAGATAGCTAAATTACAACTTACATGGAGCAGAACCAGAGTTTAAACATCACAAGATGACAGTAGCTCAACATGAACATCATTGTTAGAGCGGGTGGCGGTGCAATTTCAACTCCCACAAATGAATGCTGTTGTTGGGTCCTTGTGCAAGTGTCTCGAAGTTGGAAAAACACGACCATTTACCGCCAGCTCTACCATTCATCACAGGTCACGCTAACAACTCCTCGTAATTAATCCACCAGCGCTAATCCTGGTTTACTACTAACTAATAAAAATGCTTCATAATTAGATGCAAAAAGCGTTATTTAAAATTTCCTTTAAAAACAATATATTGGGCAAAAAAATGCTACTAAGAATTGTGTTCAGCCCCTTTAAATGGAACTCCAATTTACAATATGGATTAACTCCCCCCACCATATGAACACGCTTGAGCAGCCTTGCCAATAGTCATTTGCTACATGCTCTATAATTTTAGCAATAATGAGGTTTAAGTCAATTACACGGACTTATCAATAAGCACTGCGAGTAACAGAACGGGCAGAGGCAGTTGTTGTGGCAGTATTCTTCATAAACAGATGTGTTGATGCAGCGTGTTGGCTCCAGTCAGTCCATGAAGCCATCACTCACGGGCGTCTGGCGTCAGCTCTTATGGGTCATCCATCATCGGCAGCTCAATGAGACGCGGCATGATCTACGGCCGCTGTACAACGCAACTGTAAAAGATTGTAAAGGTGTGCTGTGGAAACTGTAGTCGACTAAACAGGGGGCGTGGCCAAAGCGCTGAAAAAATCTCGATGTAGCTCTATGGATCTGACCTAAACTGCACTCACAAACAAAGCAAAAAGAACGGTTTATGCCAGAAACTGAAAAGTACTCATACATTTATTTATAGAATGATAGATTAAACTTGTGAATCATCATCATAGGTCCACTGAACGCTCTTGTGTCCTTGGGCAAGACACTTAACCCACCTCGTCCCCAGTGTCTGCGTATACTGGTGTATGAATGGGTGAGTGATTCCTTGATGTAAAGTGCTTTGAATGACTTGAAGGTGGAAGAGCGCTATATAAAAATGCGACTATTTACCATGATATAATTACCACTTCTTCTTTCTGCTGTTGTCCCATAGAAATCCATATAATCTAAAAGTTAAATTTTGGTCAACAGAGACACCATCAACTGATTAATCGGCTAAAACGACTAAATGCCAACAACCCTAGGAACCTCAAAGTGTCCAAGTGAACTAAAGTGCTACAAGTAGATGAGGTGGAGATGGTGTCTAAAGCTCAGGTTTTGAGCTTAAGACACCATCTCTAAGTCAGAATCCCCCCTAAACGTGATGATACTGTAGCGCTGTGGATCTTTGAGTGGTCAAGGATAGCCGGCCCGCGGAGAGGTCGCCCCTCTCCTATCTCGCACCTCATGTTTGTGGAACCTGGTGCTAAATCACTTGCAGACGACCTGATTTGTTAAACAGGCTTTTTAAAGGGATTGAACCTGATTTTTTTCATGTAATAAAGTTGAATTTGTTTTGTCCCAGTGCAGATATATTGTTAAGGTGTGTCTTATGGTCAGAATGAGACCAGTGGGTGCTGTCTGCATCTAATTAAGAAGCATTTTTATCATCTGAGAATGAGGATGTGATGTTAGCATGATAGTTGTTGACTCCAAAAGTTGTGGAAAGTGCTTATGAACCCATCGTGGTGAATAGTTAGGATGCTAGTAATGTGTAAGGTAAGTGATGGATATGTTTCAACCTCGGCAAACCTTTAAAGTCAACTATTTCTTCTATGTTTTTTTGTTATATACATAGCATAAATAATGCAAATGTAAAACTCTGAGACATGTTTTTATGTATGCCAAATGATACATCCAAAGACTCAACTTGTAGGTGAAATGAAGCTGCTTAATTTGGACTAAATTGCTAGTTGCATGCAGTTAGGTTGCCGTGGTGAGAACAAATTGTATTATCACACTTTGAGTAGCAGCCTATTTATATAACAGTTTCTGGCTCGATGAAATTCTTACATACTGTGCACGCGAAAGATGCTAACTGACTTCTAAAACTGTTTTGAAAATAGCTTGGCACTACTCCTCCCCCAGCTGGAAAATGTGGGCGAAATGTCTTGCCCATGGACGCGATCACACTATGCAATACTGAACCGGCTACGCCCTGGTTAGCGATCCATCACTCAACCGACTACACCGCTGTTACCGCTCTGTAGTCATAGCACACAGCCCAGGTCAACCCTTTAACGCTTCTACGGTAATGAGGCTTTGATGACAACACTAGTTTGCCGTGTCCCTGTGCTCCGTCACCCTCTCCGCTCCTCTTCGACTTCACATTTGTATGCTGCACCTCTGAGTGAACATTACTGCTTTAACATGATCAGCATCTCTTTGCCCGTGGCCGACAGCCGCCGCTCCATTACCCCCGCCAGCTGATCCCTGCTGGCTCAATTATTTCCTACAACACTGCGTTTGATGCCTAAGTTGCTGGGCTGCCAGAGGGTTCGTGTTTTTGATTGCGTCGAAAATAGCAGCACAGAACTCCCACAATGAATGCATAAGTGAGATCAGAGAGAGCGCTTTGCCTTTTGTGCACAGACAAGTGGCTCTCTGGTTTATGCAATTCTGGTTTTGGAGGTCCTGTCAACAAGGTCAAAGCAACATGTTCAGACAATGTGTGCAATTGGTTTATAGATTTGAACGGCGCAGCGAAATAATGTTGAGCTAAACTTTATTGTCCACTTAGGGAAATTTGACCATTGTATTTGACCCATTCTTCAGCGCTACTGGGACAACCTGGGAGTGACAACAGTGTAGCAATCTTGTCTAAATCTGTGCAAGACATCATTTCACCATCTATGAAACATCTCCAAACTCCGCCCCCTTCTAAACCTCCCAGATGCAGAGAAACTTGTCCATGCCTTTATCTCCTCACGGTTGGATTATTGCAATGGACTTTTTGTTGGGATTCCTGCCAAGGACATCCAAAAACTGCAATACATTCAAAACAGCGCCAACAGAATCCTAATTTGAACATATCACTCCAATTCTTAAATCACTGCAATGGCTCCCAGTTTCATCCCGGATCGAATGCAAAATTCTTCTGCTGACCCATAAATGCATCACTAGTCAGGCACCACTGTATCTGCAAGACCTGATCACTTTGCCATTTTCTAACGGCACCCTCAGATCTTCAGTTAGCATGCTCCTTCAGGCCCCCCTACCCACTAGCCTCCGTACTATTGGGGGCCCGAGCCTTCTGTTAAGCTACACCACAACTCTGCCTTCCTGTCCAGCTGAGAGCTTTAGCTTTTAGCAATTAGTATATTAAAGTTCGTTTTTGTTGTAGCACTCTGAGAATCTGTTGAATGAAGAGCGTATTATAAATAAAATGTATTATTATTATCATTATTATTATTAAATCTTGAGGTATCAGGGTTGTCAGCTGTACAGCAGGCACGGTAAATAAAAATCGCAATGCTGCTTACTAGAGGTGTAAAAAGTGTAGCAAATGTGTACATAATAAAACATGGACGTGATGCGAAATGGTAAAGTAAACTTGAAATATAACAACACATTCGTCAAATTCTGGAAACACCAAAGCACGCGGCATGGATAATAAACAGTTGTAAATGTTAGAGAACAGACCGACGCTGCCCATCAATAACAATGTGTCAGAGCTGGCGGTGTATCCCCATGGCACGCACAAACCAACACGCACACATGTTTACCTAATGTCAAGGCCGACTGAAGGTGAACAGATAGGGCCGCTTGTTTTGCGTTCCTTTTGCTCCCTGCTTTCGATGATCCTGAGCATGTAAACACACAACGGTGACACAGCGAGTAGATGGAGCTGTGGGGTCAGCCATGTCTGCTGGAAAGGTCGAGTGTCTGGTCCAAAGGCTCCTCGCTGACATATTGGAATGCCCTTGATATAAACAGGGACAAAGTCTGTTACTGACGGATTTGGTCATCGAGAGAAGTAGGTCATTTCTATTTTTGGATAAAAGTGAAACTTGAATTTTTTATTTTGTATTTTTAAAACGAGGATATACAGTTGAAACCAGAAGTTTACATACACTATATATAAAGACACATGTGCTTTTTGTCTTTTTAGTCTGATTTCATGTCAATTAGGAGTACCAAAATTATTTCTGCCAGAATAACGAGAGAAGGATTTTTAAGACAATTTTTCATTAAAAGTCAGAAATTACCCATGTGTTACAACCAAGCATGGCACTTACTTACCTCTTTTTTAATAAATAAATAAAATAAATAGATTAATAAAGTAAATAGATATGTGGGATTGAATGCGTGACTTGCTAGCTCATTTATATTTACTGTCTGGTTTTGACATACATTTTGGTCTTTATTTGAATCAATAAACATCTATTTGTCCAATCTTAAAGAAGGCATACTTTACTTCCAAGGGGTATTAATTGCTAAAATATTTCGATGTCCATGTTACCTTTTTATTGTTTTGCAAATGCCATACTCTGAGAAAACACATTAACATGTTTTATAAGATTCACTTTTGTTTTTGAAGCTGTCCTCCATTTGCTCCCCGTGCTACGCCACTCCAGTGTGCATCGTGCTAATGAAACTAGTGCAGATTGCATCAGGTTTGTCAAGTTGATGTGTATAGTTTTGTATCATGCTTTTTTTTTTGTATGGGAAATTGCTGTGTGAGATCACTAAATTACTCAAACACATATGGATATCAGCATGTTTTTGATGAGGGAATGTTATAACATGCTAGAAAGCTCCAAAATGTCATTTTTGCATAATACCCCCTCTTTAATGCCAATGTTTTCCAGAACGCACAGCAAACCCCTTGTCGACTTTGCCTCTGCTAATACATTCTGTTTATTGTTATTATCCCACATTTATTCCACTTCCCGACATCCACCAGCTTCCCAATAATCACTTAAAACCCCCTCTTGACTCCTATAATCACCGTTGGATACTTGTACCGTTTTTGTGTGCACAGAAAACACCTAAACACACAATACATTCTGTACATAACCAAGTCTCTAGCAGCAACAGCAGCAGTACCAGCTCAGGCTAAAATGCCAGAGGCTTTTGCCAGAAGGCCCCTCAAATCATTCCCCGACTAAACAGAATCCAGGAAACGCTGACGGACCAGGAGAGCGGAGACCAGAGCACCTCCCGCGGCCTCCCCCATGGCCAGTAAGGTGAACCTGCAGACCCGCAGGCTGCACTCAGAGGACCGCACTGATATGCAGAGGAGGGTAGAGTAGTCAAAAATTGTATGTGATTTATAATTTGAAGTTAAGGCAATTTGAAGGACACAACATTAAATAATACACAGAATCTACTATTTAAGTTACTCTTACTTGAGTAGTAGTGTTCCCAAAAATGTTTTTACTCTTACCTGAGTAATTTCTTGGACCACTACTTTGTTATTCTACATGAGTATTATTATTTTAAAGTAACATTACTCTTACCTGTGTACAATTTTGTACAATCTTGTTCACTTGAACATTCTGAAGCGTAGTTGAAATGTTTCTGGAGAGTTCATACAGTATTTTATGCTTGTGGAGACATGGGAACTCCCTAAATATTAAAGCCTATCTCAAAATCCTAACCTTAACCTGATTGGGATAGATTTGGTAGCATAGCTGCCAATTATAGACTGTACACATAAAAGGACAGACAGCTATAGCGGTAGTCACCACCTTCTAAATGAGACGTGAGCATAGGCATGAAGTAGTTCCTACAAGCACTGTTTGCAATTGATTTTATTGAAACTTTGTAACTATTATGGTCAGCCTCGTCATTCTGGTCTTAAAATGTTCATCTTAACCCACTCTACATGGTCACATGGTTCTTATTTCATTATTTTGTTCCTAAATCAAGGTATGAACAATAATAATAACAGACCAATCCTGTACTTTCCCCCTGGTCCTCCCTGCTAACGTTAGCAACAGGTTGATAGGTAGCCTTGTTACTAAGCACATGCACCCTGCCAAACCAGTGGTGCGGGCAGGAAAGGCGTGTACCTTCAATGCCCTCACTCCTGACCGACTCTTTGGTTTCGCTCTCGGATTTCCAAGCATGGTCCCTTGTTGCAGATTAGCCGCCATAACTGGTAGCATTGATGAGCTTCATTTGATTGCATCTGATCGCTATGGGTGATGTCACACTCCCTCAGTCTACGTCTACTATACAGTCTATGCCACCAACGCAAAGGAACGAAAATGAAATAAATAATTACAACGTTAAGCAATGTATATCTTTTTGCAAAACGAAATTCAACTACAGACTTTTGAATGTCATTATTCAAGTGTGCAATAATAGTTTACAAGTGTTGACAGATTTGTACCTAAGAATCACAAAAAAAAAAAGGAGGAGAAAAGGGGACATATCAGTGCGGTCCTTAGAGTGCAGGCTTCGAGTCTGCAGATTCAGTCTATTGCCTGTGGCTGAAATCTGTTGGAGAGTAGTGTAAGGGCACTTGGTACGTAGCCCGTCTAAACAAGGCTAAAGCTAATGAGTCCTCTGCTGTATAAACGCCGGCCTGATTGGAGTGTTGTTGTAGTAAAGCGGCCAAATGTACAGGGATTAAGGGGGAGGGTGTGCGGATGATCTGCAAAAACCAAGGCCCTGTGCAGTGTTAGGTCAGAGAACAGTGGAGTAGTCATGTGGAAGCTGCAGTGATGAAGATATTGTTCAAGGATAGTTTGTTGACTTAATGTAGCAGAGATGTTGGAAATTTGTGGTTGTGGTGTTCGTCAGATTTACCTGAGTTCAAGGACAAAGTTTTACTTAGTTGACAAAAAACGTATTATTGGAGCTGGGGAAGTAAAATGCAGCACTTTTGTAGCGAAGGTGTAAGTGTGTGTAAGTGTGTACCTTTCAAGTTTTATCAAGGTTAAAGATCTTGCAGTATTGTTTTAAAGCAGAGAGGGATATGGAAACATATTCAAAGTGGAGGTCAACACTGTGAAAACCTTGAAAATGTCTTGGAACATCAATTTTCGGTCTGTGTCATGGTGCAATATGATTCTGTTGCGATTGCAGAGATAAAAATACTTATATTCGTAGTGCAAAGTTTGAAGGCTACATTTGGCCCCTGATCATAGTTTGGACATTGTTCTAAACTGACTTTTTGGAATAAAAAAAAAAAAATTCAAATTAAAAGCTCATTTTTTGTTTTCATTAGTCATCATAATGTGGCAGTGCATAAACATTCACTGGACTAATTCTGGACTAAGTATTTCAGCACACAAATTGTCTTAACTACAAACTAAACATCTATTGTGAAAAATCAGCTTCACAGCCAGCTACTTTAGTGTAATTTTAACTGAGCCATCCAATGAAATCCATCAGTGAGGCGACTTGGGATATAGCTCCATACTTCTTTCTTTTTAAATTTATTTTAATTTTAATACAGCATTTAATAAAAGGTGACCATTTTTTAGTCAATCAAAATAACATATCTCAGATCATTTACTACAACGCAAAATCAGTACAAATTAGACAGTCAGGCTCCCATTAGCATCAAAGCACTATAGACATATTTAGCTAAAACCACAAATTTCATTGTAAATACTGCCGTCTGCACGTGTTTATTGTTTTGTCTTGTATTTGCTATGAGCTGTTCTCTTCCCAGCAATCGCAGTATGTTCCAGTTTATTTTAACAGCGCTTGCAATCCGCTGCCATTTTGGATTAGCCTGTACAAATGCACCTCCGCTAAGCTAATTCTTTAAGTTTACACTATTACTTTGCGCTTTTGAAGTCAGAGCAGTGATTAGCGGATCACGTTGTACTCCGGCATTTATTTACTTATGTTAAAATGCCGGCGGATTTAGAGATGCTATGGAGGCCAGGAAAGACCAAAAGCTAATCATTTTGACTGATTTTAAATAGCAGCTAATGTGGCATCATTCCTGGAAACTCTATTAAAATTACGAACTAATATGCTAGGAGTGGTGGAATTGTTGAGATAATTCAGAAGTTCCATAGGAAGCGGTCTTCCCATGATCTTACAGTACTATATGAAGGCCGTATGTTTTGTGTAATATGGAAATTATGCAAAGTATGTGAGATAAGAAGTAGCCTAAATTATACTAATGCAAGCATAAGGAGTTAGCATATGTTGCGTGTTCCAATAGCAATGCAGAATGAATGAAATTCGACCTTCGTGTTGTGTCTTCCCCTCCACCCTTTTTCAATGGATCATTTCACAGCTAAATACCTTCACTACTATGTGAAAGACTTGCTAATAGCTAACAGCTAATGTTTTAGTCATGATGTTTATACTTACAACCACAATCACTTTTGCCTGTTATTCATACATATTCATTATTTAAAGGTTTATTACGTTACGTATCTATCTTACATTGATTCAAATAATAGAGTTTTAATTATTTAAAAAAAAACAAAAAACAAACACATATTGGTGATGCATGTGCAGTTTTTTCTGCCTAATCCAGGATAAATGTTGGGACCTGACCCTAACCCACGAAAATTAAAACAAATGTCTTACGTTAATTGTATCAGGACTAATGCTGTCCTCTTTGTGCAGGTAAAGACATGCGAATGGAAAGGTCATGTGCTGTCGTCTGTTAATCGACTAAGAACTATTGTTAAGAGCTACTAAACATGCTTCAAGTGAGGGCTTATTGTGCAAACCTCACCCATCCGCACCCGCCCTTCTTCTTATTGAGTTATCTGACCTGCGTGTTGGGTGGGCCCTGCAGGTTACGGATCGACCCACTATATTACCACATGGCCTCTCCACAGATCTAACCAGTAACAGCCTTGTGGCATCATACATTTGACCCTATAACAGTGGTTCTTAACCTGGGTTCGATCGAACCCTAGGGGTTCGGTGAGTCAGTCTCAGGGGTTTGGCGGAGGTCAAGACACGCACCCGACTCATATGATTAGCGGACTGTCCAGAAGCCGGCCGTGTCCCAATTTGACAAATGCACCCTTCGGTGTGCCTATCGAAGTACCCGTCTGACTTAAATGCACCATTTGAACGCAGCATTTAAGGGCACCTTGGTAAATTGAGACACAGCATGAGACACGGCCAGAGTGATGCTCCGACATTGACTGGGAGGATCCCAGCGATAACTGCGCTCTGATTGGTCGTCTTCAAGGCACCACGGAAGCACATTACCATAATGACAGTAACATATTTAAAGAGCCTCATGTCTCTGCTTTGACATGCCGTTTGAATTTACATGAGAGCACAATTGGTTGTGGAGTTACGGTGTGTGTTAAAATGTTGAAAATAATAAATAGCATAAATACAATAAGTTCATTATTGGAATACGTAAGATTAAAAATTAAAATAATTTCAGTGTGGTAGTGTTAAAAAAGGTCATGTCTTTGTGAAAAGGTATGTATGTAATTTGTTGTGAGTTCATGCATTGTATTTATTCTTTGAACACAGTGATGTTAATGCAGGTTCATTTTGTGCACCAGTAAAACATACATATGTCTTGAATTTGAAAAAAATCATATTTTATTTTTCAATAAAGAAGGGTTCGGTGAATGTGCAAATGAAACTGGTGGGGTTCAGTACCTCCAATAGAACCACTGGTCTATAAAGAGAGCTCTGTTTAATACCGTACTGTGGATAATTTCAAATGACATAACATCTCTCTGGAAACAATAAGGAAATATGTATAAGGCGCCTTTAGAGTTACCAAAACAAAAAATATCAATGTTGAAGCACTTGCAGTAATACCTGAATATAATAATAAAAGTAGTACAACAGCTTTAAGATGTCTTTAGGCAGGTGGTCGTAATGTTATGCCCGATCGCTCAAATTGCTTCTGCTCTTTTATATTATATGCTTTCACACGTCAGGCACCGCCATTATCAACGTAAGATGCTAGGAGTGCACCATCCCTACCATCTTTAACCACCCCTGCCCTAAAAGCTATCTCGCTCACACAAAGAACCAGCCCAGATGTAATTGCAAGCGCCGGGCTAAACCATACAATTAGCTTCAGATGACAAGACAGTGGCAGAGCTGAAATTAGCCGGTTAGCTGAGCGTCTTGGGGAGAAAAGTGCCCCACAAAAGATGAGATAGGAGGAGGAGGAGGCCTTGCACTGAAAAGCTTTACGTTAGCTGTAATTAAAACAAGCTAGCGTGAGAGTGGAGTATCGAACAAAAGATTTCCATCCAACCTAAAATTTTACCCTCCGATTTAATGTTATAGGTCTCTGTTTTGTGAGGTGAAGAGAATGAACACATGTAGGTTAGCGTTGGCAATTCTAAGCAACGCCGCATGTAGTGAGCAGATACACAATTATTGATGGTTTGTAGCTGCCAACTCTCTATCTGAAAAATACAAGAGACATTTAAAGGCACCATAGCAGATTTTTACTGTATCAAAACGTGAAAAAAAGAACTAGTTAATTTCTGAGTCACAGACTGTCTGTATATAAATGGACGTAGCTAACCTGCTATTTGCCGCATTTGTTCCATGCTGGCTTGTGCTGTAGTGGTAATCGTTCGTGCTTAGTGCTTGAACGATGTGTCCGGGTAAAGTTTTTGTCACTCAAGGCAGAAGATGAATGGATCCACAAGGTCCGTTTGTTACGTTTTCAGACCATTCCAAATTGATTGTCCATGCTGTGTACAGTATGTGTTCTGGGTGCTGGGTGCTGAAGGCTCGGCTTCGTGTTTGATCAGTGTTGCAGGGGCTCAGGCAATGTGTAGACTTTAATATTAAATGTTAATGTTAAAATCATAGTCCGTAAGATTCTCCATCGAGCTTAATTTAAGTTTTATGCCATACTTTGAAAGATTATAGCTAAATTAACATTTACAAGTGAAACAAGCAAGATGAGGCTCTTGAGGTCAGTTTGTTAGTTGTTTTTTGGTGCATAATCAAAAATCTCCCAAACGTGCTTTTATTTTAGTCAAAAAGTTACATACTGTTTGCCTGTCAAATCCAGAATGATCTCTATATTTTTATATACGTCTCAAGCACGGTCAAACGGGTAATCAGATGTTTTGTTTTTTTCTGTGATACACATGAAACTAAGGAGCTCATTGCTCACCTATGATGTACAAATAAAATAAAATCAATCTCACCTCAGATTAACAGAGTTTTGTGCTTCACTCAGATTCTACAGAAATCCATAATGCTTTTCAGTCCTCTGTGACAGACCATGTGTGTCCCCAATTAGCTAATCCACTTGTCAATCACAGCCATCTGAAAGCAGGGAGACTCACCAGTGACCAGACTCTCATCTTCATGTGTTAGAAAGTATGTTAGACGTGTGATTTCTGGATCCTAGACAAACATACTGAGGCTTTAAAATAGCTTTCACAGACCATCAGAAAATACTTGTAAAATCGCATCACTTGCAAATCAAATTTTACAAGTTTTTAAGTAAATCTATTTTCATTTTTTTCTTTCTTGAACTTTTCTGAAATCAAATCATCAGGGCAAATAAAACTCCCACACGTTGCACTTTTTCCGCCCTTGACATTTACCAAAACTCCTGGAGTGCTACTCTTTGGCCGACCGCATCAGACCCGACCAGAATGCATAAAAAACCTGTATTAACTTCTCAGCTGAACTGACATCTCTCTCATATGACTTACTTTATTTCCAATCTCTCCATCCTCTGCCATCTGCCAATCCAATCACCACTGCGTCTCTGTGGCCATGACAACACCAAAACAGACTGGTTATGTGCGTGTTAGCGCAAGGTTAATGCATAGTCACTTTTTTTTTTTTTTTTTTTTTTTTTTTGTAAGTTTGCAGGAGATTTTTGTTTCCATTAAGTGGAAAAAAAACTCTTACATTTGGGTGTCTCAAGGTCTCCCTATTCAAAAGAGGAGCGGAGGTTTCATCAGCAGAGTTTTTAAGGTGTTTTTCTTATAGAAAGAGGCCACCCCACACCTTTGAAGCAAACAGAAATGTCTTAATATTTGTGTAATTAGCATCATCTGAAAGAATTGTGATTAATCTGCGCTGAGTTAAAAGGGAAATGCAACTATACCTGGGTTGCCAGTGCTTTAACCTGAATATAGAGGACTCATACAAGTTATTCTCATTCACAGTATATGGACAGCCTCAGGTGAAAACTCAGAAAACTCTAGATTTTACTCACTGAGCTACAGAGGCTTCAAGATAAGAGAGTCTTTTCAGGTTTAAACCAACTGGATTTCTGAATTGCATGTGGTTTTGGCTGGCCAGGTAACAGATTCTTCATATTTTAAGCCTTAAAGGTTTAATTAGGCCTAAAAAATTCAGCCTGACCCAAGCCCTTGCGTATACTAGCCGAACCAGGGCATTAATTCCCTGCAACATTAATTTTTGCGAGGTACAAAAGGAGAGAAATGTTGTCCTCCTGGTTGAACTTGCAACACTACAACAATCCCATTTCTTTCTTTTTTTTTCTTTATTGCAGTATTGTGTTGCATCAATCTCAATTAGCAGTGTTAGCGGGATAGGACCACATTTTGCCCCTGAAAGTTGCAATATGCGCTTATAAACTCATCTCAGCTATCTATTTGTCATGGTTTAGAATTGGTGTGTGGCCGTCATCCCATCCATTTTCACGTCTCATTCAAAATTTTCTCTCTAGTGTCTGCATTGCCTTCCTGGCCGTGTCGTGTGTGGTTGGCCTCTGTTCTCTCATTAAAACTTGGAGCAGAGAGTGACCAGAGATGTGGTCATTACTCCATCCTCTCCGCAGACATGATTACATTAGCTAAACTGACCATTAAATGAGGAACTGCTTAGGCCAAATCTGGACACTCTTTTCTATTGAGCTGAAAGGGAGAGAGTGATGACTTTTTCTTTTCTTTTCGTATCCAGTCAGACTGATCCTTTTTCTTTTTCCAATGTCTTTTATTATTATTATTATTATTATTATTATTATTATTATTTTATTATTTATTTTTTTTACATCAGGTGCCATTCCTGTTCAAGGGATATTTTGACTTTTGAAAATGTTTCTTTATAGAGAAAAAAACTGAAATGATCAAAGTTCAGTGAAAGATACAAGAGCGGTTCGAAATGATTATTCTCACTGCGAGCTGCTCTTCTCTACACAGATCAGACCTGTAAGCTGGTGTCACTAATGTTGTCACCTGCTTGTTGCAACAGAGATAAGTAGAAATACGCAGATGCAATAATGTGAACCTTCAAACCCCTATATTTAAAGTGCCTGTCTGTTCAGAAAAAGACAACTTCACTTAACTGGGCTGGATTCCCTAACATGAACATAAGGCAATATGTATTAATCGTGATATGGTTTAGATCTTCAAACATACTCATTTAATCTATGACAATTATTGTGACCATCTAAGCCAGGCATCCCCAAACTGTGGGCCAGGGGCGAAATGCGGCCCTCAGACCAATTTTTCTAGGCCCTCAATCTTCTAGGTGAATTGGCCCATATTACTTTAAACAATACCTTTTACTGTACATGTCTGAAAATCTACTTTAACAAGCCCATATCAAATATTTAATGTGCCCCATTGAGGATGTGCATGAATAAAGGTCTAGTGGTTCAGTGTAACTTGTAATAATAACACAGATTTGAAGTATTCCCTGTTTTGGTGACCAGTTTATGGTCCTCAGTCGGCCCTCAGCTTTGTCTGTGGTTTTATATGTGGCCCTTAATGAGAAAAGTTTGGACACCCCTGATCTAAGCATTTATGGGGAAAAAAAACAAACATTAATAACCTTAAAAAACAGAGCTTTGTTGGGAAATTCCTTTTCATCCTGACCTCCGATCTAAACATCATTACCTCTATATTTAAAGGGGCACTATGCAACTTTTATGGTGGTAATGTTCATCTATGTTCATCTACATCTATCTTCATCAAAATAAGGAGGTGACCAAGTTAAAGGTCAGATCTGTGAAAAGGCAATCTTACAATAAAAATGCATGCCTTAAACAATAAACACATTTGTAATTGAATAAAAGTGAGATAGATATTTAATGCTATACTTTGGAATACTCCAGGCAAAGCAACGGCATCAGCAAGTGGATCACCCTCTACCAGAAGAGTTTCACATTCTCAAATGGAGACAGAGGAATCGGTCAATAGTTGTGTGAGATTGAAGCACGAAGCCAAGAGGACACCAACAATCCCAATCCGAGACTTTTGGTTAAATTTATCTCCACCTGCTCCACCTGTCGACTATGACTTATTTTTAGCCTACACTTTGACGGCAATGGCGATTTTAACTCCGATAATTAGCGTGCCATTAGGTTTGTGCAATTATCCATGATTCTCCCTATCTCTAATGATAAAGATGAGGCGGCAAATGAGCTTCTACCAGCGGAGCAAATTGCAGCACATTTGGAGCTGTCATTAAATCCGGTGAAACATCCGAACCCAGACAAATGGGACTCAATTAGGTGTGCGGACACAGCGCGTCAATGTTGAGAAGGTGCATGGTCCAAGATATTATTCTTGCAACCAAGACAGGCAGAAGAGATATGGGAGATAAGACTCCAGGCTTAAAAGACAACAACATGTTGGCCCGTGTCAAAAATGTATAATCTTGTGCTAAGGGTCTATCTGATGGGGAAAATTGGTTTAAAATTGCACAAGCTGGTACAGAAAGAAGCAGAATGTGAATAAAAACAACAATCTATGGTCAGAATTATCAGGAAGGCAATACAGTGGGAAACTACTTTGCACACTTGTTGTTCCGCTTTTGAAAGATGGAGACAGAACAAACCCCGAAGACACGAACACTCAAATATTGTGGAGCTGCCCGTGTTTCTACACAAGTTTAAATATTCCGAGTTGGCTTCACATGTGGATATGTGCTTGTCAATGTCCGATCTCATCAGATCCTGGAAGCTAAGCAAAGCAGGGCCTGGTTTGTTCTTGGATGAGAATACCAAGAGCCACAGTAGGGCAGCAACAGTGGTTGGGTCCTTAAGCCAGACACTTCACCCGCTTTACCCACACACTAGATGAAAGTGGTCTGACATCTAGTGTGTGGGTAACTAACACCACCCTGTATATAAGGAATGGATAATGTAATGCAAAGAGTTGTGGATGTCTTGGTGTTATATAAATCCAATGCACCACATTCATTATCACAAATAAGGTCAAAGTAGCAAGCATAGATAGCATAAAGCTTCTGGGAGACAAGATGACCAAAGAAAACTGATGTGTGATAAAAAGGCACATTTTGCAATGCTAAGATCAAATTAGCTATGCATGATTGAGTGTGATTTTCTTGACGACATTAGTATATTTTTTTAGCAACATTACCTTTACCACACCTGTATCTATTAAGCACAAGTAGATTGAATAGCAATGGCATTTTAGTCTTTTTTATAATTGTCTACATGTAAGCATATTGTTGTGAGCCATAGCCGTGGGAATGTAAGGGGGTGCTGAGATATTTTATTATTATTATTATTATTATTATTATTATTATTATTATTATTATTATTATTATTATTATTATTATTATTATTATTATTTTATTTTATTTTATTTTTTTTCTTCCAAGGAAAGCAACTAAAATTTTGCCTTCATACAGACAGCCTTTGCCACCAACAACTTCTGGACCCATGTAATCATGCATACAAAGTAAATCAGAGCACAAAAAATCATTTTATGCTACAGTTTGATGTCACCCAACCTATAAAATCTAATACATATACATTTTACGCTCAGTAACGGAGCTTACAGCCAACATTTTAACATGCTGCCTCGCTCCGTTACCATAGCAATCCGAAATCTCGCGATATTTCGCGGTAGTCCCATGCGGAAGTGTGACCTCGTATGTAGGGAATAAACAGAGCAGATGTGCCCCGGTGTGGAAACAGGAGGAAGGCGCGGAGAACGGCTGCAGGTAGAGCAATAACTACTTGTGCTGTTAATCAAAGGAGCTGGTGAGTGTTGTCACTATGCTAATGCTAAACGGCGCTAATGCTAAGCAGAGCTAGCCACAGCTAATGCAAAATGCTACTGTTACTTTTAAGAGTTTTGGCACATACTGCCTCCGTTTAATCGTGCATGGCAGCAATTTAAGTATTTAACATGTTAGCTAACACTCATTTGAACCAGTTTAATTCTGCTACTGTCTGAATAGATTGTTGTTTGTGACTAGCCGCTAACAGCGCTAGCCATTCATTCATTCATTGAAGGACTATACAGTTACAAACACTTGTTTTATTAGAGTGGTTAATGTATTTATGTATAATGTATTTTTGTGCATTTATTAATGTATTTGTATGTGCATTTATGAAGTGTTATTGTATCATTGTGATGTAAATCTAGAATTTCTTTATTTATTGCAATAATGTTAATGAATTGCAAATACTGAAACTGAAATGTCTTGTACAGGCCAGGTTTCATCATCTGCTTGGATTGGATCTTACTGAACAGCAAGGTCTGAACTGCTGATGTCCAACGGACTACCACTACTACTACTACATGAATGATACTGCTAATGAGGTAGGAGGCTCTGCAACAACACACGTTCGCCCCACCTACTCCAACACACCTGGACTCATATACACATGCTCAAACTCTGTTTGTCTTGTATCTTTTCTTCTGCCGATAAACTGGACTCCAGCATGGTGTGGATTAATACAGTGGACCGTACTGAACTGTGGAACTCTTTAAGCAGAGCTTATCAAACAGAGTGAATAGTGCACTCTGTAAATATTGTACATATTTTTTTGCATTGTCACAATACATGGCGCATGGACACCACATCTTGCTGGTCCTGTTGTTATTGTTAAGTACTTTCTCTTTCCTCTGAGCTGAATCAGATCTTCGTCTTAGCCCAAAATATTTTTTTGCTAACACAAGCGTTACATTGAGAACAGCGTTAATGCTCTTACACTCTATATGCACCATAGACTTGTGCACATACACATGCGCAACTCAAGCACGCATCACGTGGCTCAGAGTAAGAAAAATAATTAAACTTAAAAGCTCTCTACATGTGAAAACAACGTTCTCAGTCTCGGTAATGGTCAACAGGGGCCAAACTTAAATATCATTGTTTCGCAGCAACACATAGCCTATTTACACACGTGTCCAGCATATGAACGCAAGCTACACACCGTACCTTGATAAGTTTTCCTCGCTACAATGCTGTCCTGCTCAGATGAAGCCAGATCCACCGCAGTGACACAAGGGACAGGAGCTTTTGTCCCCCGCTTGTCTTTTTTCACAGTCTGAATGTTTAGTCCTGATCAATGTTCCCTCTAATTTTTCACG
The DNA here is from genome assembly GCF_009829125.3 of Periophthalmus magnuspinnatus. Taxonomy (NCBI): domain Eukaryota; kingdom Metazoa; phylum Chordata; class Actinopteri; order Gobiiformes; family Gobiidae; genus Periophthalmus; species Periophthalmus magnuspinnatus. Next base: position 15,726,315 of record NC_047146.1, read on the forward strand.
AGTCTGAGCAAACACACAAACTCCCTGAGCGGTCCCATGGACCACTGTGAGCAACATCAGACGTGCACACTGTGGTCATGCTGCATCACATCCATCCAAGTTAAATAGTTAATTAAAAGTCTTATAACAGAAATGTAAATGTGGTAATTTGATTCTTTTAATAAAGTGTTTTAGCCACTTATACAATGAAAATGACAAAAATCTTGCTCATGACCTGTGTAGTATGTTAATGCTATTGGAAGTATAAATATTTAATTTTAACTATGGCAAAACATGAGCTTCCAACCAAACCAAGCCAACTGTAAACTCCAATGTTGAAAACACACTTAACATTTTTATGATAAAGCTCTGACTTGTATTATGAGTATAAGCCATTGTGTGAAGCTTTTGCTGTGCACTGAGTGAGATTGTCCTACTGTGTCTGGGAGACAGTCCGGTAAACTCTTTTTCAGTATATGACACGATCATTTGATTTTTACAACTCATAAACTAGTGACAGTATCAATGACCAATACACACTGAGAGGAATCTGTATCTGCACACCCAGCTGCTCTATTACTGTACATTTACATATCATATCAAAACACAATAAAAAATGTATATTTGTATGTAAAATATACTGGTAGTCAAAATGAGTGGTATGGGTCAAAATAAATACACACACTGCAAACAGTGAACAAACACACACTGGAAACTAAGAACACACCATACATGATTGTACAGTGTGACACTCATTCTGCTACAGTGGCTCAGTGGTTAGAAGTTGGAGGATCGAGTCCCGCTCGGACCAACTTTTGTCATTGTGTCCTTAGGCAAGACACTTCACCCAAGTGGTGTGTGCGTGATGATTGGTGGTGGTCGGGGGGGCGCAGATTGGCATTAGCTAATGCTAATGATTACGCATGATACACATGTGGCCCACAATTAAGTCAATAGCAGAATAAATCATGCTTACCCATCAGGAACAGCATCCAGTCCATCAAATCATAAGGTCCTCTACTCCTGAGTCCATCGTGAGATCTTCACTCGGTTCCACGAATCGCTCCGGGTCCGAGATGCCTCTAGTTTAACTTGTACAAACATCCACACTGTCCTCGGTCGCGTACTTCCTTTGTTTTGTCCGTTTCATCATGTTTAAAACGCAAAACTGCTGCAAAACAGTGCGTAACAGTGGGCCTGAGGGCGGGCCGTCGGAACGTTAAGGGGTTAAACACTTAGCATCAGTAAAGAGTCTTCACTCCACATCGGCCACATCGGCTAAAACTCTGGTAGTGGCACATGAGGACGCCTGTCAATGACGTTGATAAGCTGCTCAAATACGTATGTGAATCACATAATTGGCTGGAGCAGCTCGTCCCCGGTCACACTCACTGACTCACATTGAAAAATAGCGGAGAATGAATTGTTGTGTGTTTATTTTATTTTCAATTCATTTTCAAGTCCGCCACGAAATATTGACCTTCTTCAACCTTGCCCCCTTTTGCCACTAAATGCTCCTAAATCGTGCTTTCTTTGTGGTGGTACTTCCAATTACGCAAGAATCCCATTCATTTCAGGAGAATTTGGGAAAAGTATTGCCACTAAAATCTGACATAGAGTAATAATAATAATAATAATAATAATAATTACACTTGTAATGTGCTTTTCAAAGCCTCTCAAAGCGCTACATTATAGTCATTATTCATTCATTTCCACACTTGGTGATGGTAAGACTGATGGAAGCGAGGCTGCCAATCTGCGCCATCAGCCCCTACGACCACCACCTATCATTCACGCACACACCACTTTCATACTAGGCAATGTGGGTGAAATGTCTTGCCTAAGGACACAGCGACAGAACTTGGTCCAAACGGGACTCTCTCCTCCAACCTTCGGGTGGGGGACCAACACTCTAACCACTGAGCCACTGTCAGTAGTTAGCGTGTTGGTCCCCCACCCGAAGTAGGTTAGTTTGTCTAAAACTTTCACCATTTATGTACAACAAGTCAACATTGCACTGATTCTCTGGAGGATGTAAAATGGCTCTGTAGCCCGTATAGAACTTATTTGCTGTCAAGATCAACAGCCCCATGTAAAATAATACAACGCGAGTGACGATGGCAGCGCCCACGGCAACTTCCGGAATAAGGTGAATAAAAAGCACCTGTCACTGATCAGTGCTCACAGGTTAGCCTGCCGCATATGAGCATGCTGCATTGCATTAAGGTTTATTTTACCCAGAGTTTAACCTTCAGGCAAACAGTTTGCAGAAATGATGAGCATGAGTATTTGTTTATTTTGATCTTATCTCTGGTAGGAATAGATCTAGTTTAGCTCAGGGCAGTTCCAGCAACCAAAGGGCCCTCTTGTGGTTCCCTAGGACTCAAGCAGCACCCCAAACACCCCTGCTTTTTGTGTTATGTTGTGAGCTATAACACCATAATTTAAAAAAACAACAACAAAGTTTTGAAAATGTACTATCGTTTGCAGTCATTTTTGGAAATCCTTAGCAGTACTTATAAAATGGTAAAGATGCTTCCTTGACATGTCTGTAAAATTTATATTAGACCTCTATCTTTTTCTGTGTTAATTTTGGCTTTATAAAATGTCTAGTTCACACATCACTTTCAGTCCAAATCACTGTTGGATAAAACATTTACAGCGTTAGTCAAGAGTTAAGGCCAGTGTTCGTATAATGAGCAGTGTCGGCTTTGTTCAAATTTAATCCCAGTCGTGGGAGGGCACCAGGCTGTTTTTACTGCACCTTTTGGGAAATAATGTGCACTCAGACCCATCATTCATCTGCAACCATCAATTATTAGTTTGTGTGGGCTTTTATTTCACCCCGGCTGCCCTCACCGAAATGTCAGGCTACGGCATTTGTTACCCATGCCGTATGAAAAATGACTTGTTTTCGATGATTGCGGACAGAAGAAACCACCAGATAAGAGTGAGACGGAAATTTGCCAAACAAACATGGGATTTGATACAAGCTAGTTCAGAATGACTCAATAAATGGATATATAAAGTATTTTAACTCAATAAGAAGGGGCAGCTGTAAAATAATATTGAGGTGTCAAGCTATGGTGATGTTTTCCATTCCCAAAGCAATGAAAGGGTGACCAGATTTTCAAAATTACAAACTGGGGCTTATCCGGGTTGGGATGTTTTGTATAAATGAAATTGTGAAAAAAGCATAACATTGCCCATTCTCGATTCACTTGTATATAATCTGAGGAACTTCTGTTGGTGCATTTTTTGCCTTATGCTCATTTGCTAGCACCATTTTATGTATGTTAGCTAAACAAATGACAATATATTCCCCTCTTTACTGGTGGCAGGAATCAAATTGGTCAAAAATAGGGACATCTGAGACAAATCAATGGTTTTGGATAAATCTACTGGGACAGGGGACGCAGGGCCCAAAATGGGACTGTCCCGGGCAAACCGGGATGTCTGGTCACCCTACGCAATGATCAAGTGTGAAGTGTAGCCCCGCCCACTGCCGCCACAGAAACAACTGTCTAGGATAGTCTCATGTAGTTATTTCCACATAGTTCCCATCATTCTTTACCCTCTTAGTTTTGTATTCTCCCTCTTCACATTGAACCGACTGTGGTTTCAGTTATTACCCAACAAAATTCTTAGGAAAATGCATGGGTTATGTCTTTCAGTCTACATTTACAATACACTGCATGATATTTGTCTCAATCATAAGACATTAAAATCAGGGACAGGCCCTTAATCATTTTATATATTTTTAAATGAGGAACATAACTTAAAAATTCTTCGAATCAGGAAGTAATCATTTACATGAAATCTAAGAGTTGATTCTGTCCTGTGAGAGATTCCTTGCTTTAAATGTGTCTCACTTACCTTTATGTATTCCAAGCATCGTAATTATTGTTTACTATACTATAATGAGTTTGAGTGCTTTTCACAACTTTCAGAAAACAGAGCGGAGTCACGGTAAAGTCAACTAGCATGCTACCACACACTATTTGTTATTGTATAACACTGTATAATTAGATGCCGGGCAGTAAACACCAGTCTCAGTTTCACTGTAAGAGCGATATATCTGTGCTGGAGCAAAACCAGCCCTTTTAAGCAAATTTATAAATAATTAGTATTGCAAATAGAATGCCATGACCAAACAGGTTTTACATTCAAAGCATCCTAACCCATGTTGCACTTTTTCTTTGTTCAAAAAACAGGTGCACATTACTATTTTAGGTTTATGTTTCCTCCTTTTCAGTACTGCTTACAATGAATGCATCCAGCCATATATTGCTTTCTCATGTGGGCAATTACTGTGTGAAAACCCCATGAGGCGCTATTACAAAGCTGGTTTCCTGCCATACTTCACTGTATCACCATTTAATTCAATCAGAACTTTGGAACGGCTACAATTAGGCTACATATTAAAACCTACATGCACCATTTCACCAGGGAAACGCATTACGCTGCTTTGCAAGTTTGCTAAAAATCACATCATGCTAATTTTTACTTTCTTTTTTTTTATTTTTCAAAGTGGTGCCAAAACCTGATTAACACTTGTGAATAGATCAGAGGCTTAAATGATTTTTTTTTTTTTTTTTTTTTTTTCCATATAACGGCATCACTTTGCACAGTTGGGTAGTACTCAGTTACATTTACTTGAGAAAAAAAATTGTAGAGTACTTTTCAGCATACTTTGAATTTTACGTGAGTAATATTTTTACTGAAGTGAAAGTACTCATACTTGAGTAAAAGCTGTGGTCACTCTTCCCATTTTGAGTAAATCTACAAGTGACAAAAGCTTTATGTGGACAATATGAAATGATTTGAACATTTGTGTTTTTTGCACCGCTCATTCAGATATGATTTAATTTGTCAAATTTGTTGTACAAAATCTTCATTTTTTTTTAAGGATAGACTACATTACTTAATGTTTTGTTCTTTCAATTACATTAACTTTAAATTATAAATCAGATTGAGATTAACATCAGTTACAATTACTCTAAGTTACTCTTACATAAGGAGTACTTTTCCTAAATAAACTTTTTTACTCTTTTGTAAACCCGCCTACCCACCTCTGGCCATTTGACTTCACTCTGTGAGTCTCATTGCGATAAACAGAAAAGAAATGCAGCATTTATCCAAACTGCCGAACGGTAAAATTGAGGTTTAGTTCCTAAGTGGCAAAAGCAAATGGGTCATAACAGCAGTTTCGAAAACATCCTTTTAACAGTAAAGAGGTGGAAATGGAGGGAATAATGCAAAAGGTGAAAGGAGAGCAGCATGTGAGCTTGGCTTGTTGGATTTATGCCCAAACAACCAAAAAGTTAAAAGTGTGTGTGTTCTGCATATCTGCCAATGTTGCTGTCTGCAGTGGGTACGTTTTGAGACAGGTCCAAGTACACAGGCCTTGAGTTTTTTTTTTTTTTTTTTGCTGTGGCTTTCACTGTTGTTATTGTGTTCATTTTATAGTTGTTATATATTTTTAGTTTTGTATGTAATTGATATTGGTTTTGTTTGTCAGTTGTCAAGGTTTTTGTCTCATGTCCAGTGTTTACTGCCTTTTAATGAAATGTGTTATGATTGTGTGTTTTGTCTGTATCTGTGTTCTATGTATAGGTTTTATGTGATTTACTTGGGATTGTTTTAGACAAAGGTGCTGAATTGAATGTTGATTTCTATAACACTTTCTCAATCACTCATTCGCTTTTTGGACAGTCAAATATGCTTTACGTTGCATTATTCATATTTTCAGCACTTGAGTGTAAGATACAGTACCTTAGCCTACCTGGGGTAAACTGACAGGAGTGATGCTGCCAATGGGTTTAATAAGTCCTGGCTCCTACTTTAGCCAATATTTGACTACCAAACCTGCTTGTGTTGAGTCTGCATGTTCTTATCTGAGTGGGTTTCCTCCAGGCGCTCCAGTTTACCCCATCAACCCAAAAGATGCATGATGGGTAAATCTTCCAGTGAAAGTAGTCCTGACCAAGCCTTGCCAGTCTAGAGGTGGGTCGCCGGTGCCAATGTTCGTGACACTTTGCCCCATGGGCCAAATACAAGGAACAAATTTCCCTTTGAGTGATTTGTTGTGGCCAGAAGGGCCGATGATGCAGGTTAATAAGGTACACTTTGTCTCCAAAGACCACACTCACTATGGATGACGTGTCGTGCCCAAATACACAACAACAGAATGCACTGGTTGAACTGCCATCTGTTGGGATGGTGGGAGAAGGCTCTAATCACTCCTAATTAAAATGTAATTAACAGAATTAAGAGAATTAAGAGCCCACAATTTTCTCTTATTAACTTTAACTCAGTATTGGTAACTGGCAAACAGACTTTAGAGTCTGATATTTCAAAGATGGTTGTGAAAGTTGAAAGCAACAGGAGGAATGGATGAGTCAGGGCCTGTCCTCAGGTGGTGTCATGTGCTAATCACCCTAATTATATTGTCTACATCAAACTTTTATGGGACCTCTGTATCACACCAGACAGTAAAAGTGGCTGGAGGATATGCCCTTTAGAGTGCCTGTCCGGACGCTCTGGCTTAATTTGCACATTATCATTAATTATAACCACGACTTCTCTTAGAGTTCGCTTGGAATAATGTAACCCTTCCAAATAGCCCAAAAATTATATATATTGTTTTACATTGGACTTCTGATAACGAGCGCCTGAGTTTTTGCAGTATTTTGACGTTTTCTCACATGAACTTGTAGTTACGTGATGGAAGTGAGTCACATGAATGAGTAGTTTTAATCACGGTGGTTCACTCAGTCACAGAAGCACAGTACAGTTCTGCAGTAGGAGTCACTACTAAACTTACCAAAACTATTTTATCTCATACTTGTCAAACCTTCTATGGATGTTGTCATTGACAAACCGAGCCATGGGAGGCGCCTGACTTCAAACTGGTGATTGTTGTTCGCTATTGATGCTAACTCAACGCTAGCTGTGTCTACGTTGATTTGAACGATTAGCTTAGTGTTAGCGTATTAGCTATATATTATTATGGATATTTGATAGCTCCTTTAAATGCTAATAATAGCATTTGGTCTTGTGTTGCAGCAGTAATGCAGCATAGGTAATGTGTTTATTGACTGAAACTTAATGACATTTATAGTTCATTATGCATTTTAATTAAAATGGTTGTATTTGTTGCTGGTTATCCACTAATAAAAAATTGACTTGTCCTGTTACTTATGCATTCCAGGTCTTTTTCTGTTTCTGATATCCATTTGTTGAGAATCTAGATCTTTCAAGCACATTGCCCTCCACTGAAAGACACTCACTGCATTTACCCAGGCAAATACCACAGTCTTTTTGTGAGATTAAACTATCCATGGGTTTCAGAATGATGAGAAGCTTGGACTGTCACCATAGCGGTTAAAATGAAAACAAAATATATCTTTTGAATGGTAAAAAGCGCTTAAAATGTGGCATATAACTGGAAGCTGAAACCTGTGAAGTGATTATTATGGGGTAAATGCTACAATAAGCAGCGTGTAAAATCAGTGTTATCCATTGCATCTCATAAACATGTTTTGTACGCTGACATTGGAGGACAAAACAGTTAACGTGTCTTGCCCAAGGACACAACAGCATCTACTTTGAGCAACCAATTGAGGCTCTGTCGCCTGAAGCTATGAGATCCAGACTGGTCACTGTTCAACCGAAGATAAGACAGCATGGTTCCAACATGGGATGGTCCACAACAATGGCTGCCAAATGTTACCAAACAAAATACCATTATGCAAAGCCAACTGTGTCCACTGTACCCTGAAGGTTAACATTTGTCCAGCAAAGGCTCAGGTCCAAGTGGCATCCTGAAGGTTGTATGATATTGGACTGGAGGAAAATCAAGACCAAAAACTCCACAAAGACAATACATGGAAAAGAAGGGATGAAGTTATTTAGCACTTCTAAGAAACAATTATAATGCAGACTTAAAGACTTGTTTGCATAAGAAATAAACATGTATTGGATTTGATTTCGATTTCATTTTAAAAATCCAAACTTTATATGTGGTTCTTCTAAGGCCTATGGATTTCATTACTGACAAGAAAGCCGAATAACCCCCATAATTTAGGCCATCCAATCCTCCTTATATCAACAAAGCAAGAACACATTGTTATTAAAGGCCATGTAAATGATTTTTTTCCCCCATGTATTTGAGCAAAATATCTGCCTCTGGTGATACATGAGGCCTGGTGCAGTTTGAGAATTTGTTTTAATTTGGAAACTAATCTATAGATTTTTCGTTAAACATCATTTGGAACTAATCTATGGTTTAGTCTCAGATTTGCAACAATTTCAACTAAATTCCTGGTTTAGATTTGGTGGTACTCGGAAAGAAAAATATTGGTAGGCATTACTTTGAGTGAAAAGTTTGAGCGCCACTGGTATTAACAGCTCTTGTGGTCAAAATAAGTCTGCTGCACGCTGTCTGCCTCCAATTGTAAATAGTTTTATCATTCAATAGTCAGGAAGTGCGTGCAGGGATGCTAGTTGTTAGCTTTACCGTCACAGTAAAACTCTGCACTGATCTCTGAGGGTTTAGCTCTTAGAAAGACATTACGATGAATAATTAGGAAGCTCTGAAAATACTATCCATGGGAGGCAAGATTTGAACCAACAACCATCTGGCTACAGGGTGATCTCTCAGCCTGCACCCTTGTTCTGCACCCATAGGAAAAAAAAAATCATAGCCGTAGTAGTATTTTTTTTTTCCCCTTTACAATAGCGGTCAATGTGACAAAAGCAAGCAGATGGACCAAAACTGTGAATCTTTAAACCACAGATTCTGAAAGGCAAAGTGTTCTACCAGCTTTTCAACAGTGTGTGATGAAAAAAACAAAAAAAAATACAATGGGAATTTTAGAAATAAATGTGTTCCAGTAATTAGTCGATGAGAAAAGAAAATTACTATTAACAAAAAGCTTGGCTAAATTACGCTCCTGCTGAAAGAACCAATTTGTTCCACAGTCTACTAACCAATTACTGTAACACACTTGTTGGTTAATATCAAAAGTTGTGTTACTGTTTTTGGCACAATTGTTGCTCACTCTAAAAGCAAGATACAGATTAAAAAGCATAAAAAAATAAAAAATAAATACACAAATAATCAATAAGAAGCTTAGAATCGAATATGTATTTGAAATAATTTATCTGTTCTGGTCAAATGCTCACATTTTTATATAGCGCTTTTCCACCTTAAAGTCACTCGAAACGCCAACCTTCCGATCAGTGGACAGTCACTCTACCAACTGAGCTACTGTCGCTGTTGTAACACTTTGAATAGACTAATACAGATGACAATACCACTATTTTCTTAATATTTAATCTGTCAGAAAAGTCTTCCTTGTGCATACACGATTAAAACATGTTCCCAACTCACGGCACAGATTCAAGTCCCTTTAAACCCAATCATTTTATAACTGTCAGCATTTTCTTGCAAAGAAACATGCAATTTCCCTGCAATACAACAAGCTAACCCAACACTTGCTTGTAATTTTGCAATATTGCTTGGGTAAAAGTCATTTTGTGCTCACGCATTTATGATCCCACCCGATAATGAACGTGAATATGTAGAGGCATGTGACACACAGCCGAGTGGAATGGAGACCTTTACCGTACTAACCCAGGCAAACACGTGTCAACAACATTACAGCGAACGCAGCTCTACAGAGGCTTACAACATTATACAGTCATATCCCCACCTCGCACAAACGCAAATTCAATTCTTATTACTGTTCTGCAACATAAACACAGGTGGCCCGCCCCAAGCATGCCCTCCCCTCCACCTACTCAACCAGAGAGAGAAAAATGGAGGAGGAAAGGTGTTTGTGTGTGTGGTATGTGGTAACGTGTGAAAACAGAATGGTCTTTACCTTGGGGCCGATATAGCAGATTATAAAGATTACAAAGTAGAGCCAGGATTGATAAACCAGCTGGAATGCCATGTTCACGCGAGGATACAGCGCCGTGGCTATAGGGCATTTTGGAGAAAAATATATTATACTTAAATGCCTGTACCTGATGTATTTGGGCAAAGTTTGTGTTTCTTCAGTACAGATATATTGCATAAGCAGCTGTCGGGGTCAAAATAAGTCTGATGTGTTCCGTCTGCATCTTATTGTAAAGCATGTTAGGGACCAAGACACAGATTCTGATTATTGGACACAGAGTTATGTAAAGTGCTTTTAAACTCATCAGGGTGAGTAATTAGGATGCTCGGGATGCATAAGGTAAGCAAGGAATAACTGTGGGCCACTACACACCGTTTAAGATGAACTAGTTCTGTTTTCTATGTTTTTAAGACCGTAAAAATCAGCAGTGCCTTTAAATAGGGCTGGACGAGGGGAAAGAGCAGGAAGAAAGCAAAATTTAATCTGTTGAAATTAGTAAAATTGTGCAACTGCAGCAAAAAAGACAGTGGAATCAACCTATTTTACATTTCCTTGATACAGTGTACCTACCCAATTAATGGTACAGTATGTAACTTTTATTTTAGTCTATCTTTTGGCTAAAAAGTTATATGTGGTGGCTTTAAGTACGACACATCATGTAATATCAATTAACCTGGCCGCTCAAACTCCTAACCTAAAAGGTGCCCAACTTTATTTTCTGATATTTTATTGCATTTTTACTTTCTTTTTACTTTGCTTGCCTCCTCGCTGATCTAATCCGTCCCTCACCCTAGTGGCAAACTTTTAACCTTTACTATCATGTTATTACAAATTCCCATCTAACTGTGACTTTTAGGTTACTCAGTCTCTTATATTATTATTATTATTATCAGATAGGGAGCAACAGTAGCTCATTAGTGGTGCGATTCCACACTCCCAAATGAATGTTGTTGTGTCCTTGGGCAAGCCACTTAACCAACCTCGCCCCCAGTGTCTGTATACTGTGGTGTATGAATGTGTGTGTGAATGGGTGAGTGGATCCTTGATGTAAAGCATTTTGAGTGCCTTGAGGGTGGAAATATAGGGTGAGTTATATAAAAATTTGACCATTTACCACCATTTGCCATTTAGATTATGCAGATTTATATAGCATTATTTAGTTTTTTACTTAATATGATGCAGAGTTATTAACAGTTCATCTCAATTCATCTGCACAAGGATAAAAACAACTGCTGCCAGTACTATGAGAAGGAGAGTATTTTTGAGAAGACGAACACGCTGAACTTAGTGTCCTTTACACACAAAACAGGACACATAATAATCCCGTCTTATTCCTTCTGCTGCTAACACTTTTCGTAAATCACTTCGTCTTCAGCTGTCAACGGTGAATTATGACCTCAGCGTGTTGACAGCCTCCCCAACAATAACAGCACATAAGTCAATCTGCCCCTCTCCATCAGCGCCTCCCCTACAGGGCTCCATCATATCCATTTGTGAGCAGGAAGCAGTCAACCTTACTTCCACTCCTGCTACACACATCAGTCACTGCGTTTACATACAAACCGGGAAAACCGATTTTTTTGCTGTGCATGTAAACCTGGGAACTACGCTTGAGGTGTGTAACTGCGCAGTACAATTTACATTAAGATAAAAAACAGGAAAAATAATAAGCCTGTGTTTGTAGACATATACTCACTCATTTTAGATCAACATGATAACAGTGTGTATAATAAACTGCTACCATCAAACACCCATTGAGCACATGATTTTTTGGTCCGCTCTGCTGCGCTAAAGTGAAAATGAAACTTACCGGAGCATCAGTGTAGCTTATATTTGTGCTGCAGAGAGCAAATTAGTCCCATGAGCTTCATCTGGTCTTCCATTAATTTATTTTGATATTCTTTTTCCAGAGAAGTTTAGTTTGCTTTCATACCTGACAGTTTTGACTAATCACTAGTGGCCTTCTTCAGAGTGGTCATGTGATGTTGCTGTGACATGTCCAGTCGGCTGATTTAAACAGGTTTTGGTACTTTCTTCGGGACAATATGTGAGAGTAAAAAAGCCCCCTTGTCCCGGTTGATAGTCCCATGGCCACATTTCCGTATTTCAATCGCCTTCTTAATCCAGAGATGATATTTGTTGTCCTCTGTCTCACTGATGTTTGCTCTGTGTCAGTCCATAATGTGATCCTCTCTTTTGCTGTGGTCAGAAAATGCAAGATTTTATTTGCTCCTGTCCTGCTTTGTGTTTTGTTGCTCGTGTGCATGCCTTTGCTGTTTCCTTCTCACATTCTGTCCTGTTTCTTTTCTGCTTTTCCACTAGCGAGCAGTTGAAACTGTCAGGTATGAAAACAAATTAGGCCTTGGTCTGGATCATTTTTATTTGTGATTATAGCTAGAAAGTTTTAGTGCTTATTCTAACTCATTACAAGCTCCTGCATGTCTGCTAAGCCCTTGTTTACACCTATTCCATTCTTTGACCTCTATATAGACTGGGACAAGAGTGATCTGACAGGTTTGGGGAATTTGGTTTAGTGCACTTACATTTCCCTGTGCATGTAAATGTAGTGAATAAATACTTAATGTGTATTTGTCATTCCTACCAGTCATCCCACAGGTGTAGTTGTCAGGACTATTAACTATTGCTATTACCATTATTTACCAGAAAATCCAGCAATAATGAGTGTAAAACTAAAATGTGCATTAAGAGGTGACATGTTAAGATAACCTTTTAATGTTGTGTTGGGATGTGAATCTCAAGGTACACTGCCTGGCCAAAAAAAAAAGTCACACATATTTTGTTTTTGTTTCGCTGTGACATTGTTTCGATTTTGCTTCTGCAATGTCACAAGATTTATCCATACAGTGTTGCATTAATTGTTCACCAAGATGTTGCATTGATGATGGTCGAGTCTGACCGCTGCACAAACCCTTCTCCAGCACATCCCAAAGATTCTCAATGGGGTTAAGGTCTGGACTCTGCGGTGGACAATCCATGTGCGAAAATGATGTCTCATGCTCCTGAACCACTCTGTCACAATTTGAGCCCGATAAATCCTGGCATTATCATCTTGGAATATGCCCGTGTCATCAGGGAAGAAAAAATCCATTGATGGAATAATCTGGTCATTCAGTATATTCAGGTGTCAGCTGACCTCATTCTTTGAGCACAGACTGTTGCTGAACCGAGACCTGAACAACTGGAGGAAGAGAACACCTATTTGCTTGGTTAAATCCAGGTGGCGACTTTTTTTTGGCCAGGTAGTGTATGTTGTGCCTTGTAAGTTATGTTTGTAGAGATTTCCTCCTTCAACTCCATACTGGAAGCACTGGACATGCATACAACTTCTCAAAGCTTGTTTTGATCATTGGAGTGCTAAAATTGCTCTAAGAACAATGTATCCATCTGTTACAATCAGATTGTACATGGCCATGTTGCAAATTTAGCAGAAACACAATCCAAGCATTCAAATGGAAAGTGAAAGGCAAATCGCTGCCCAAGCATATGTTTTCTAGTGATGTGACATTTGTGAACCAGTCGGCTCTTTCGAACAGTCCCTTAACGTGAACGGATGGAATGAAATCTCATTTTTGAAAAGAGTTGAATCTTTCTTTCTGTTTTTTTTTTTTTATAGATTTTTACACTGACTAATGCTGAACCAACACAAGAATCGGTACAGAAGCAGAGCAGGCGACGTGAGTGAGAGCTTTGTGCACAAAAAACATATTTGGGATCATAATAAGTTTGTTTTTTTAAATTTTTATTATTGTAGTGCAACGTTTTGTTTTTTTTCCAAAGGGTAAATCATTTGAAACAGATCTGAACCTTGGACATTTCTCTGTGATTATTTTGTTGTTAAACTGAATTCTCACATTGGCTGCTGTCATAGAAATAAATATAAAAAGCGCCAGTTTTTTGAATGGCTCTTTTATATGGACTGATTCAAAAGATTTGGATCCCATAAAAGAGCCAAAAGTCCCATCACCAATGTTTTCCCTCCATATTACATTGTAAAACCTGACATACCAATCAATGCAGAGGTGAACAGAGGTATTTAAAAAAAAAAGAATACATATAAAGCATAAATATCTCCACTTAAAAATGTCACCAGCAAAGGGGAAGCCACAGCATTGTCCAATTTGTAAAGTCTCCAAAGCGTGTCACATCACTGCGGCTTCTCTGACCCTGAACATTGATTGCTGGAGACTCGCTCTGGGTTGGTCGTATTAAACATAATGACAGTCCATTTATCCGAGCTATTGATTCATCATCATAAATGCCACTTGATAAGCCAGTCGTTTAGTGCTTTAATCAAAAGCTATTTGTAACTTCAGAGTCGGCCAAATGAAGAGATGGTTATCGAGATTAGTGCTTGATTTTTTTTTCTTTTGTCAATCCATCAATTATATGGTCTTCCATGGTTCAAGTGCTAGCTGTCATCATTTTTCTACTGACATGTTTTTCAAGTGACCTGAATGACTGCAATAATAAAATGCTTTATATTTTTCAATCCAATACAGTTAAGTGGATGGAGCTCTTTAAAGCAACATCGTGTCACTTTTTGTAATCTGCACGGCACCTGCATGATTGTATGGAAATAGAACGTTTAAACCGTATTTTGGAACAACAATGTACATTTTATGCCATACTGTGGAAGATTATAACCAAAGGAACAACATTTCCATGGAAACAAGCATTAGGAGGTCCTCTTCCCGGTGAAATAAAGTAATTTTTGTTAGTTTTGCTCCAACATCCTCTTCGAACATCACAAATGACAACACACACATAAGCTGGAAATGTCTTGTCCAACTAGAACCATACAGTTATCAGACTTCACTGCATTTTTTTTTTTTTTTTTTTTTTAACCAAGATACACGTCTTGGGGTTTATTTTGATCAGCAACATACAAACTGACATGTGGGCTTGATGAACAAAAATAAATTGATCACTTTGTTTTATGGCATTGATCAATCTTGATCTTTGATTTTCTTCTGCTTCCCATATAATACAAACATTCAAATTTATTTCCCTTAAAGAGCAGTGCCCAAACCTTTTCCTCCCCAGGCCAAAGTTAATACTATGATCAAACTTAACTATGTTTTCCTTGTAAAGAGATAAACTTTAAATGAAAGTTTTATTTAGTTGCATGTTATGTGCTGTTTAGAGGAATAGATTGGTTTGGTCTTTGTTCAATTATTGTCAATCAATTCATTCCAAACTTTAATCAGAATGGATGCTCCTTAATGGTGGCCCCATTTGGGACAGGTCTGCTCTGAACCACATGCTTTTACTGACTGTAGATCTCTCCAGTATAAACACCCATGTTGAGCATTGACGATTAGACATGACTGAATCCATCCATCCATTTTCTTCCACTTATCCGGGGCCCCGTCGCACGGACTGAATCTCGATCTTGAATAAAATTAGATTAATTGTACAACTCTTCTTTAAATCTGCTGGTTCTAAATGTGTAGACTAAACTGTGTAACATACGCTCAATCCAAAACTATCAGTCCTAATACTCCTATAGTATTTACAATGTCCACAGTACCATCCATTCACACTGCTAAAACGTCAACTACCTCTACTTCTACATTCCTTTGCTCGTGAAAGCACTTAGCTACAACCCACCACAGTTAATTTACCTCGGCACCCTCCTGCGGCTACCCAGGCTAAGAGCTCGACAGCCGGGGAGACAGAGAGCGCGTGCAGGGGCAGAGCTGAGGCAGGACTGAGGCAAGGCGGTAGACGATGATGGATGAGGCGATCGGGCTGGCTCATTTGTGGTCTTCTGTTCACACCCTAGGGCCGGAGGAGAGGAAGCCCCTCGGAGTCACCGGTGGGAGCTCTGATTGCGTCCACGGTTATTGAAGTGGCAGTGCTCTAACTC
Organism: Periophthalmus magnuspinnatus; assembly: GCF_009829125.3. NCBI lineage: Eukaryota > Metazoa > Chordata > Actinopteri > Gobiiformes > Gobiidae > Periophthalmus > Periophthalmus magnuspinnatus. Next base: position 15,742,092 of record NC_047146.1, read on the forward strand.
GCAACACCTGGCCCCGGGCGAGTGTGGAGGTGCGATGGTGCAGTGGTGGGGTTTTCGGGCTGGGCTCAGCTGGACACCAAACAACAGATGAGAAAAGAGAGTTGGGGGCAAATGAGGCCGACCAGAGATCTGTAAGGTGTAGCATGTAGAACCAGATAGAACCCGATCTTCCTGAGAGGGGCCACACCTCCTGAGTCCTGGTAGTTTTATTATTTATGTCTGTTTGTCAGTCTACATGTAGTTACAACAAAAGGCAAGGCAAGTTTATTTGTATAGCACAATTCATACACAAAGTAATTCAAAGAGCTTTATAGAATAAAGACATTAAAATCACAATACAACAAATCAAAACGCATTTATTTGATGCTTTCCTGCATTTATTACACCCAAATAACTTGATTCTGAAGTGAAACTAAAGTGAAAGTGACAGTTAGTGATGGGACTTGTAACTCTTTGAAATGAACAGATCCAAAAGCTACAGATTCTTTAAAAGAGCTGTTCAAAAGACTGGCTCTTTTATTTATTTAGGTATTTATTTTATGACAGAAACCAATGTGAGAACTCATTTTATCTACAAATTATCACAGAGATAACCAAGGCTCTGATTTGATTAAAATGGTTCAAACTGAGAGTGGGGGTCTGTTTTACTGATTGAAATGATGCGTAGTCTGGATAAAATATCACCATAATAACGATGTATAAACTAACTGTTATTATGATGCTAAATATGTTTTTATGTGCAAAAAGCTCTCACTCGTGTTGCTTGCTCTGCTTCTGTGCTGATATTTCTGTTGGTTTAGCTTTTAATAAGTATAAAAATACTTACTATTTAGACAGAACCAGTTCTCTTTTCTATATATATATTTTTTTTAATCAAATCTTTTTCTAATTGGTCGTGATAAGGAATCGTTCAGTAGAGCCGAATCGTTCATAAACATCTTCACTAGTGGCAGTGTATAAGTTATAATCACATAATCAAGAGATGGTGAGCCTGTAATATTTAGAATGAGTAGGCCTTAAATCATAGTGTAAAATCAAAGTATTAATTTGGAGAGTGTTATAGAGTGGCCAGAGGAGCTGGAGGAAGTGTCTGGGGTGAGGGAAGTGTGCTAGTCCCTGCTTAGGCTGCTGCTCCTGCAACCCGGCCCCGGATAAGCGGAAGAAAATGGATGGATTCTCCAGAGTTCGTTTAGGGGCCTAGCGTGGTACTACTACATAACATTTTACAGAATCCATAAATGTCATCAGACTTTTGTCACCTGGTATATGAGTAATACAGATCCTTTTATGTGGAGGATGACAGCTGTGAGCCTGAGTGGCACAGAGGTGGCAAAGGCTCCCATATCAGATTTTGCTTAGGGCTCCCTCAAAGTTAGATTAGGCTCTCAGTAATACACTGCAGCCAAAAAAAAAAGAAAAGTCGCCACCTGGATTTAAATAGGTACGGGCCTATAAGTACAAGTCAGGTCTAGGTTGAGCAACAGTATGTGTGTGTGTGTACGGTATGTGTGAAAGCGTGCCGTGATCAAAGCTAAAGGTGGTTCAGCAAAATATTAGTGTGTGTGTGACCTTTTTTTTTTTTTTTTTTTTTTTTGGCCAGACAGTGTAGTTGTTTACTAGCACAAAAAATACTTAGAGTACTATTACTTCAGAATAATATTACTCAAGCAGAAGTACAAGTAGTCATCCATAAAAAATAAGTAGGAGTGTAGAAGTGTTTGGGGAAACTCAAATAAAATCATTGCAAAAGTAACTGAATGTAGTATCTGATGTATAATTTGAATAGCACTATTGCCATTTGGAAATTTGGTATTTTACATTTCGCTGTACACTTTCATTTTAAATCTACAAACCATTCATTTGAAGGCACTGAAGTATAGATTTTAAGCAGGGAGGGAGCAGGGAGAATGGATGGTTTGAAAGACAGGGGGAAAGGAACTATTTTTTTTTAAGGAGAATCCCTCTTTGAACAAAAATGGTGGATAGTGTGAAGGTGTAGTGTCAAGGATAGTCGAGCAGATCACCATAGGGGTGGAATAACCCATAATGAGGCTAGCATCTAAACAGAGAAAGTGCATGTTAAAACTCTTTAGAGCAGGACTTAATTAGCGGTATAAATTGTAGTTTCTCAGACCAGTATCATCAGATTGAAAATAGCTTCTAGGTGGGAGCCAAAATGTCTTGATTTCAAGCGGTGTCCAGATGACTACCTCTGAAACCTTTGACCCCTCCAGGACGAATAAGGGAGTACACCGACTACGAAGAAAGTGATTCGATCTTGAACGACCTCATCATAAATTCCATGACATAGACTGAGGGATGTTTGGGTGGATTGATGGTCATTTTTCTGTAGACTTTATTTTTAAAGAGGGGGTATTTTACTTCTATGGGGTATTAATCGTTAACACATGAGCAGCAAAACGTCTTCACTCCTACAAGATTTGTCCAGTTGACAGACTTAACTTCGTTCTTTGCTATGGATCAAACTGGACGACTGAGGGTCTACACAGACATAACATATTTAGGTCGCCATGTTACCTTTTATTGGCTTGAAAATGCAATATTCGCTGAAAACAATGAGTAATTAGTTTCAGTTTAGCTTTTGACAATCTGAGTCCTTCCCCTTGATCTTCATACTAAGTCACTCCCCCTTCAGAGCACTATGACAACACAATCAGCTGCATCCCACTAATGAAACTACTGCACATCACATTAGGTTTGTGAAATTGTGGTGTATTCTTTCGTATCCTGCTTTTGTATATTTACAGCCGCACAAGAGCAAGGGGTGATCTAGACTGAACAGGATTGTACAGCTAATTGTAAGGAAGGTTTATATTGTTCCTGGGAGAGATCTGTAGATTACTCAAACATGCATGAGTGACCTATAGAAACTGCTTCAGACATGTTTTGATGAGGGAACAACATGGTAGAAGGCTCCGAAAAGTTGATTTTGCAATATACCCCCTCTTTAAAGCAGATCTATTTTGCAAAATTGACTTCAGAGAATGCTTTAGTCATTTGTCCTTCTCATTTACCCGCTCAAAGTTGTATTTGGAGTGATCTGTGCACATTTGAGCAGTTTTTAATCATTTATTTTCAGGACAACATATTGCAGATCAACTCTCGTTTTCACCGTTACCGGCATACGCCCACTGCTCTGTACTTTGTTCTTTAATTTTATTTTTTTAATCGATGATATGCGTAGGATTCGGCTGAGTTGCATTGTCAGTTTGGTACAATTTGCTCGCTGGAGTGATGTGCAACTATCCATTGGAGGTGCTGACAACTTCACTGCGGATTTGTTGTGATGACCTTTACCACGACATCAGATCTTATTGGGCAGTTTTCAAACATGGGCGTCACCGGACTTGTTTCATTTATGAACTTGATGTAGATTAATATTGTGGTTTAAATTGTGCAAATTCTAACATAATGATCCACAGGTGTTATAGATTATAAATACAGTATATAGCAGCACACAAGCACAATATGTTTTCATTAAAGTATGAGTATTTCCTGGTCAATCTGGTACGACAGGCTAACAGCATAGCAACATAAAATGGCTGCAGGTCTCTCAGTGGAGTGCAAGTGTCTGACAGAGTTAGTCATTCTAGTAACTACAGGGGTCACCTGGCCCAGCAGCTGTATTCTCACTGCGGCTGAATCCCATAAATAGACTGTACCTTTAGGTTATATAACTGCCAGTAATACTTAGGCATAGAGATAGAGGAGGTATTTTGTAAAATGAATCATATAAAGTTTTGGAGACGGGCAAAATTTTAATTGTGAATATATTATCTGTCCATGGGTTTCTGCTTCCTGTTATGGGTGACAATTTGAGGACTTTTCATAATTCAAAAGATATAAAATTGTGGTTAAATTGTCAATTGGTGTTGCAAAAGTCCTAAAAAAAAAGATGCTGCAAAACCAGCAAATTAAAAAGACATTTAAACAAATTTGCAGTGATATTTCCTGCAGTTATGTGCTTAATTTTACGGTCCATTAACTTTTTGTGCAATCCCTGAACCTCAAACACAATATTAATAGTCAATGTTTTAGCACATTTCTGATGAGTTGCCATAACATTGCCACTGATATAATCCCAAAAATCTATTTAAAAATATATATTCATTTAATATCATCCCCCCATTAGCCCGGCTAACGCTAGATTAATATGTGTAGGAATCTGAATTGACTTCTACACATCATTTTTGAAGGGCTCCCACTGAAATTCAGATGTTCTTCAAGCTGATTAGTCCAAGCTTCACAACAGCAGAACAACCCGGAAAATCTAACTTTAGTTAAAGGCCCTACATTATGCAAAAATGACTCTTGTGAGCTTTAGACCATGTTATAATGTTTTTACGTCCTCAAAAACAGACCTGGAGTTGTTTGAGTAACCCTTTATTATTAGTCCGTCTACATCCCCAAAGCTGAAAATGCTCTGTTCCACCTTGTGATGTCATGAAGCAGTAGTTTTTAAGTTAGCATCTGCCTTTTACCATTAATTCAATGGAGGATTCGAAATTCCAGGGCTGAAATTATCCAAATGATTCTAGTGAAGGTGTATGGAGTTTAAAAACACAGTGGAGCACTTCCTGTATTACCACATGGCATCATAAGGTGGATCAGAGTGTTTTCTGTCTGTGAAAAGGAGCATAAATATGTGGGATTTCTGTTAAACATTTGTGAAAGAAACAAAACACAACTCCAGGTATTATTGTGATAAAGTAACATAATAGAAAACTAGATCCGAAAAATAGCAAAATATGGGCTCTTTAAATCCAGTTGAGAGAAAAGCAGAGGTGTTTTACTCATCCCCAAATGCACAAAGCGATTTCCTCTGCATGTTTTTCACACTCAAAAATTTGCTAAAATGTGCTCAAGTACATCTATCAGTGTCGTCATTTTAGTTTGTGATAACCTGCTACATCTTTATCATAGCTTTATTTTCTCTACAGATACTGCCAATGCAAATGTGTTACCAAGAAAATATATTTAACAACTGATGGTTATTCATAATATTTCAACAATAATATCTTTTCTGTAAATTAATTAAATATTCATGCCAATTTCTTGCCGATTTAGGTTGCCTCGTGGGAGCAAACGGCTAAAAGCGACTTAATATGACCCAGATTAAACCTGCATTAAATGGAATTATGAAAACCTCTTCAAGGTCCCTCTCTGTGCGTGTCTCTGTGTGTGTATATGTGTGTGTGTGTGTGTGTGTGTGTGTTGAGTAAGCAGCGCTGACAACATGAGAGAAATAATCCACTCTTTCAACAGGGGAGCCCATGAATTAAGACATAATTACATCACCGTGTCCCAGTTGGACTATTTCTTGCATAACAGCCACAGTCATACATATGCATCAGCTATAGTTTATTCTCAGCATGTACATATGAAAACAGATGGTAATGAGGAACACATCAATGCTTTTTATGTTTAACACAAGTTCAGGGTAAGTTCAAAGACGGGTTTTACACTGTGCATATGTATATAAAATGTTTGTCTTATTGTTGGAGCAAATCCTGACAAAGTTTGAAGTAGAAATAGGTGTGAATGGGAAAGGTTTGAGGCTTACTTTATAGAAAGGACATAAAAGGAAAGGATCAAAGAATGGGAGATCATCCATATAAAGTACTACATAACTGAGTTCATGCGTAATGAAAAAAAATAATACAATTTGATCACAAATCATTTACTCTTGATTTGATCTCTATCGTTGGTTAGCTGTGAGTAGTCGTTATGATTTTTATTTTTTTTATTCCATGGGTTCCCAGTCATGAAACATTTGGACTATCGCCACGAAACATTCAAAATAAAATAATCCACCTTTAGAAATGGCAAAAATCAAGTAACTGAGACCTGTGCATATTTTGGATGAAGTGATTATAAACGTTTAAAGTGTCATACAAGAGAAAAACTCAATAACGTTGCGCTGTTAGCTGGATTGTTGCGAGGTCAGCGTTTTCAGCCTAATGCAAATCCATCTTGTACGGCTCTTGGCTGACAAATTCAAGTCCACACAACTTTTGGTGCGGAGCAGAAGCTGTATATTTTTAAATAAAAACGTTTTATTAATACTTGCTAACAAGGTATCAACCAGTATTACCAGTAACAACAACCAGCCAGTAACACATTTATTTAGCCAAAAACAATATATACAATATCATCTGGAGCCGTTCCACATTGATAATGGGTAGAACTTCAGAGTAATACACAGATCAATATGGCATTAGCCCAGTTAAGAACATAAGGGTTGAAAAGCTGGTCTTTATCCTTTGATAAATTTAATCTGCACTAGTGGTTTGCACTCTTGCTTCCTGGTGGAATTTCAATTTGAAGTTTCCCTGTTCTGATCTGTGTGTCTGAGTGGGTCTCTCAGGGCTCCCCTGTCATCCTAAAAAAAACAAAACAAAGCAAAAAACAAAACAAAAAACAATCAGCTGCTGCTACAAAAAAAACACAAAAAACTACTATTACCACCTATTACTCTTAGTAATACTATGTCCTACTAACTACTTCTCACCACTTACTACTAAGATAACATGTACTGCCACCACCACCTTACAGTTGAAAATAAAACTACTATAGTGCACTTTCTATTACCTATTACTATTACTACTACTACCTCCCATCTCATTTACTAATACACCCACCTATTACCTACTACTACCAATTACTACTGCTAGCTACCTAAAAACTACTGCCCCTTGCTACTACCTTCCATGTATTCCCACTTTGTAGTACCTACCATTTACTACCAATTACTACTACTACTACATCTTCAATTTAGTACTACTCACTACTATTACCTTTGAACATCTTGTCCCACTTTGTAGTACCTACCATCTACTACCAATTATTACTACTACTACATCTTCAATTTAGTACTACTCACTGCAATTACCTTCCACCATCTACCACCACCACCACCTCTAGTACTAGCTACCTAAAAACTACTGCCAACAACTACTACCATCCACCTACTAATACTTCTATTATTCTATTATCTACTATTATTACTAAGGGCTACTACTACCTTCCACCATCTACTACCACCACCACCTAATACTACTACTACTAGCTACCTAAAAACTACTGCCCCTTGCTACTACCTTCCATGTATTCCCACTTTGTTGTACCTACCATCTACTACCAATTACTACTAAAAACCACCAGCTAACTCCCACCCACCCCCACATACCGACACAATGTTCGGACTGTGTGTCTTTTCTTATTACCTCAAAGACCAGACTATTAAACCCCATCGTCTGGAGTGAGTACGGTTATGATCTCGGTTCATACGTGACCCCGTGGCATTAACTGCACTGGCCCTTTGTTTTACCAGCGTCTGCCCACCCTCTCAACACAAGAATGTCTTTACTGTCTCTGCTCCTCACTGCTAGCCCTGTTAAATCTTTATGAAGGTATGAAAGGTCCGGGTTGGGTTTCATTTGACACGGAGAGTCCAGCCGAGGTGTGCCGGGTCACAAATATGGAGGCAGTGAGAAATATATGAGAGGATATACGAACTGAACAGCTGAAAGGTGTTTGGCTGCTCTAGACTGAAAACTATATTATGTGTTTTGATTGTTTCCGTGGAGAAGATATTGGACGGAGATGAGGTAGCATAGCATGAAGTACAGATGGGTAACGTTTATATGCACATAAATGAAATGGAAAATTTAGAAAACTTGCATATTTCATACTACATCTTACATACATGCTTTAGATTTAGATGTATTTAAAAGAGGTTATTATTTGTAAAGCCATGAGATCTATATATATATTGACCATTGACTATATAAAGAAGTGGACTAACTGAGTGTGATGTCACCCACAGCGTTCAGCTCCGGTCAAATTAAGCTAATCGAGGCTAGCAGTTGTAGCGGCGAATTTGGAGCTGAGTTTCTAATATTTGGAATTCCAACTGAGAGTATCATAGCAACCAAAGAGCCAATCTGGAGCGAAACTGTTGAAGGTAATGCTGCTTGCTGCCAGCAGGGGGGGGACGCTTAGCAACGCTGTCAATCAAATCTGTTGCTAACGCTAGCTGGAGCGACCTCGGGGAAAGAAGGCAGCTGATTTGTCTCTTTTTAATGTTCATGTCTGTGTTGCGGACACAATAGCGAAATAAAAATAATAAGATCATGTAAAGTGGATTAATATGAACATTTTAAGACCAAAATGACAAGTCAGCATTTATGAAGAGAGGGGGAATTATCTTTTTTTTTTATTTATGAAAAAAAGAGCTCACAATGAGCTAATGTTTTATTATTATTGAGCAGGTGAAATGAATGAACGAGTGAGTATAGTTGTGAAGATAAAACTAGTTTTAACATTCAGTTTCAGGGTTGAGGGGGAGTTTTCTATTGCAAGGTGAACTCGAGCCATAGTCGATGGAGCCAGAAGCACATACATGCTCATTTCCTGTTTGGAACGGGGCGGCTATCAGATTAACTGTGTCCCTTTTTATATATACAGTCTATGGCTAAGGTAATATCCTATGCTAATTTCATGTTTAATTTTAGAATGTATAATTATAGGCAAGAACACGGCTCAAAAAAGAGTAATGTTTTTTTGTTTTATTCATTGGGTATTAAAATAAAGTTCTACACCAGGACAATATAATCCAAAACATATATGTTCCAGTTTGCATTCAGCAGCTTGTGTATAGCCTTACATATTGTGTCTACTGTAGTTAAGTGATCCTTCTTTCTCTCTCTGCTCATTTCTCTCTCATCTGACCCTTATCGGGCCTGACGCCATTAGTTTTGATTTCATGTGACAGCGATGAAACTAGATAATTCAAATCAATAAGGCTAGCTTCTTTCAGCCTACTATTGTCAACTTGTATAAATCCCCTTCTTGGCACGCTGAACCTGCTGTACCGTACAAGTGGTTGAGGCTGCATTGATTGCACAAAGAAAGAAAAAAAACTAACATCTAGTTGAATAATGTTGGTAATTTTCGATTTTCATTTTTCTGTCTTAGCCTTGTTCCCATAGGTCCCTTTGTTGCTCAGACTGCATTACGCTAGTCGACATGGATCAATTTTGCTCAGTGTCTCTGGCTGTCTGGTCTGCCTCTGCCGCGCATTGAATAAATTGCGTTTACCTGCTCTGCAAATGTTTCTGTTCCGATAAAATAGGGAAATGAGAAAGCAAGACAAACAAGAACGGATGCAGGTCAAGCCGGCGTCCAGCTCTTGAGGTGATTTGTCAGTCCAATAACTGTCTGAGTTTACATAGACATTATAGTTGTACAGTTGGAATTACTTTTGAAAATCAATTTTACACTGAGGAAAGAAAAGTAATATTGAAAAAAATATGGTTGCTGGATGTTTTCAAAATGGTTGACAAGTCATAATTCAAGCAGATACAACAGATATCGAGGCATCGTTTTTATCATGATGAACAAAATTGCATAAATCTGACACATAAATCTGAAAAATGGATATAGCTAGTGTTAATTTATTGCCACATTTTGTTATATATTTTACAGGGGATTTTGGATATATTTGAGTAAACTGAATATAAATGAAAATTGGCCTAAACATTTCGCTACTCAATAATGGAGTTTATCACTATCCCATGACAGAATATTCTCTAAACCAGGACTAAACCCAGATTAAATGAGGCCTAACCCCATGTACAACTAGACTGAACCAGGAGAAAGTCAGGACAGCCCCAGGCACCATGACCCACAACTCCAAAAACATGCTCATAAACCCATGAATGTAATAAACCCCATACGGACGATGACGCGCAAAGTGCCCACATATCCACCATCTCACGCTGCCCAGAGCCTCACTGCCACAGTCCTGGCACCTGATGCCCGGCCCAGGAGGTGATGCTTCACTGGGCACTTGCTACTGGGCTTTGAGCCGCTCTACGAGGAAAATATGACCAAAACCAAATAATTTTGGCTTACAGTCTGCTGCGCCATATTATACAGCCTGACATATTAATAATCATGATAATGATGATAATAATAACAATATAATAATACTAATTATAAAGGTTTATGACTGAATTTTTTTTTTTTACTCTGTTCATATTGTTTATATTTTATAATATGTTTCACAGCAATGGCGGTTGGCCCAGCGGGAAAGCTCAATCTCCTGGTTTTAGGCAGGCCTTGAATGCATCACCTACACACCTCACCTACACATGGATCAGATCTCCATGAGGATTGTGTCAAAAGTCCTTGGAGGTATGTGCACACATAACTTCTGATCTGCAAGTGTGAAGCCAGGAATTTACACATACAAAAAAATACAAATACAACGTATGGATACAACTATTATGTCACAGACAAATCAAGGTATTACTTTTGTCACTACATTAAGTCACACAAACTGTTTTGACTAAAACCAAACAAAAAATTAAGTAAAGCAGTAGTAAAAAATTATATTTTTGTGGGACTGATTTATCAAAATGTAGATTTTTTAAATTAAAATATTAGTATTAGGTATTAGTTAAAATGCCGTGTCAGTATTATTAGTAATGTAATTATTAGTTTGTTTTTAAACATGTATTATTATTATTATTATTTATTTTTATTATTATTAATATTTAATTATTTTGCACCAAATGTAAAACAGGAGGGAAAAAGACTTCACTGGATATTTTAATTGTGTGCACATCCAAAAAAAGTTTTACAAAAACTGCCTCACTGATTTCACATTGCTTTTTGACCTTCTTGTCTTTTTTGTCTTCGTACTTGGGGCCACGCTTCGCTCAAATCACCGACACCTTTGCTAAACTCTGGCAGATGCTTAAGCTTTGAGTAACAAAAAAAAAAGACTCGAAAAACCAACAATTTGTCCCAAAGCAGCAAAGTGTCCATGTGGGAGGCATAATAGCATGTTGTTTTTTTCCCCCTTTTTTGGCAATGTCCTTGAACGCCCCTATGATTCATGAATATCTGACCCAGCGGTTGACAGTGATTGGCTATTGTTGCACATTTGGCCTTGTCCGTGCTTATTTGTGGTGCATTCAAAACCATATGGCATTAGAGTTTTTCCGCATTTTTGACGGATTTAAAAATACGTAACCAATCTGGCTGCAATTGGGAGCGATATTAGTTTAATTGGGGGGCGATTGCTTGGCACGTCGGCATCGTCCTTGCAAAGAGGAAATCCATTTATCCAAGGTTCAAATAACAATACTCCTCATGAGGTTTTTACATAGACGCAGAGGGATTGTGTAAAAAAAATAGCATGTCAGGTTAGGTTAGCTTTCGCAGTATGTTTCACGTGACGGGTTGAATTATTAATGATAACGCTAAACACGGGCTTGTTAGCGGTTGTCGTTCATGCGAGGAAGTGGTGGGTGCCGTTAACAGAGAGAGTGCAGTTAGAGAGTTCAAATGAAAGGAAGATTGTAAAACAGGCAGGTGATTTATGGGGAAAATGCTGGATGTCTTTTCACAAATTGAAATTTCAGATTAAGGAAACAACATGATCTTAGAAACTGATGGCATAAAAAGAAAAGGCTTTTTGGTAATTATGGAGAAAATTGTTGAGAGTGACAAGAGAAGACAAGAGAACGTTTTTGCTATTTATTGAGTGGGTGGGAAGTTGGAGGAATGAGCAGTACTGCATGAAAGATATGTGTCGTCACCATAGACTGTATAAAGAAGTGGACTAAGGAAGTGTGACGTCACCCATATTAGCTCCAGCCAAATAAAGCTTGTCGAGGGTAGCGGGTTATAGAGGCGATTTTGGAGGTGAGTTCCTTATCTGGAATTCCGACCGAGAGTATCATAGCAACCACAGAGCCAATCCAGAGCAAGGATGATGAAAATAACACCCCTTCCCACCCGCACCTGCTGGTTTAGCATGGAGCAATAGTGGAATTAAAATACCACGATCATGTAGAGCAAGTTAATATGAACATTGTAAGACCAAAATGACGAGGCTCACTGCAGCAGTTACAGAGAGAGGGGTGACAATTTTTCAACGTAAAGTGAATTGGAGCCAGAGTCGATGGAGCTAGAAGAGCGCCCATGATTTTGAAACGCGGTAGCTAGCAGGTTAGCTACGTCTATTCATATATACAGTCTATGGTTCCCACGGAATCAAGCAAGTGATGCCACCAAGCCAAGTTACACCTCAGATCTGTGCACTAAAAGTAATAATGCATGTTTTTCAAGATATTTTTGAGCAATTAAAACTACTTATTTTGATGTATCTTTGTTTATTTAACCAGGTAACGTGTTTCAGAACTAAGTCTCATACATGACCTGGCATCTGCGTAACTTAAATGTCTATTTTGCACATTTAACAGATGTAAGATAGATTTGTTACTATTTTGTTGAACCCTCTAAGCCAGGAGTGTGTAAAGTTTTTTCTTCAAGGGCCATATATTGAAACATATTTGAAGCAGAAGGCCAAAAACCGGGGTTCACAACAGCTGGGCATTTCATACAACTTTGGAAGAGCTGCCATACCTTTAATAGGGCTTGGAAACGTTTTGGTCTGTTTCACAATACAGTGTTCTTTTATTGGGGTTATAGGAGTAGTTTTATTTAAGTTTGCAGTAAAAAATACTGCCTATGATTATTTGGGCCAATACAGCACGAGGCCTGGGGCTAACAAAAATTGGTGTGAGGGTTTGGACACCCCTGCTCTGGGCAAAGCAATATCATCTCCATGGAGACAAGTTGATGGCGTACTCTTCTCCAAAAATCGTACATAGTTTACGTTCTGGTGGAAGGAAACACATCAACTTTCTTCTGGTTGTTTGTTTTCTGAGCACAAGGGCTACCGTAAGCCATAACCCACACCAAAACAAGAACAAAACAACAGCGGACTCAACTCACTAGAGCCAGTCTCCAAAACAACCCAGTAACTGACGAATATGTCGGCATAGCAACCAACAAAGTGTCACATACAAAAGCAGAACAACGGATAAATAGTTACAAGAAGAACAAAAGGTCAACTCTGAACTAAACGCAAAATATCACATCATTATTACAATAGCGTACCGTTACCTATTCATTAATAAAAGTACCATTAAATATTTGTGGTTAATTCAGTAGTTAGCAGCAGTATTGTTAAAACGGTTGCTGTTTTAGTGTTTGGTTTGGGTTGAAACATGAATCCAACTGGCAATTTTTGGGGAGTGGGCAGCTCGAACCATCTACACAACATTGTCCAAAAGCAACTTGGCTTTGATTCCTACATCCATCACTATCACCACCGCTTACATGCAGACAGAGTTTCTCATATGTACAAGACATGTATAAAACCACCAGGTGTAGAGGCTTACCTACACTTCTGCCATTAATCCAACTTTCCATTCGCACAATTGGATATGAAACTTTAATATCCTGCTCGAGTCTACGTCCAAATGGATCCTGGTCTTTATAAAACCTGCCATCTTTCTCCTGCCACTCCGGAGTTTAACCTTCCTCTCTCCCATTGCCAACATTTTAAGGCATGTTCTCATTTTTCGCGTGCCAGTAAAATATATTTGTCATGTTGGCTCATCTTGCTGAGAGCTTTTTGACTAGCTTGTGTTAAAAGTCCAACATGCTACGAGCCAAGACCATTAGAAATTGACTCTGGCATTTGACACTGTAAAACTTTGGGGTGGGATTACTATAAAAAGCTTTAATGTAAAAATGTGGTTTGAAATTTGGGGGGAAAGCAAATAAAGTGTGCTTAATCTGGGTAAAAGTTCCAGACTGGCAGCATTAGCGAACATATAAAGATAAATGTGCGAATGGTATGAAACAAATTCTGTCAAAGTGGCTCATACTTACATACATACACTGCCATATCCACTGTTGAATGAACAATGAGAAACACTGCAATAATTCTTTGTTAGCCGCTATATGCTAACACTATCTTTTTGTATACATGATTGTAATGGCTTCAAAAATGCAACACAGCTTGGTACAATTTTAAACGTTATTACATTTTTCTGGCAATAGCATTATTCTCACTTGTGCTCTAGGATCATCTTTGGTGTTGAGCAATATCTCAAACTCGAGGCCCGCGGGCCAAATGTTGCACTCCACATCATTTTATGTGGCCCTCAACAGGGTAAATTAAAAGGTATGATTGTCTTAAAATGTCGTTTTATCAGGAGATATGCAGTTACATAGCCATATTTTTACATCTTTGCAAACACATATGCAAAGTTTAACTTGAGTAAAAAGTAATAAGTACAGAAACAGTTAATTAAAAAGTAGCTGCATTTATTTTACTTATGACCCTTTGACAGCAGCCATTTTGCTGATGTGGCCCCTGGTGAAAATGTGTTTGACATCCCTGCTCTAGAGTGTATTTCAGGGACACCTTTAAAGTTCCTACATTACGCAAAATTGACCCATGTGAGTTTTAAACCATGTTAGCATATTGTAAGCTTCTCAAAAACATACCTGGAGTTGTTTTGTTTTATTCACAGGTTTGAGTAATCTTGACATCACAAGGCGGAGTGTTTTCCATTTGAGACAGCCTAAATATGCAGGAATTGCGTGTTAAACATGAATGAATGAAACACGAATGATACAAAACACAACTCCAGGTGTGTTTTTGATGAGAAAACAACATGAGAACATAGATCAGAAAATAGCGTAATATATGACCTTTAAATCTTTGTCCAATGACCATCATCTCATGCTGAATGTCAAAAAAACAAAATAAATTATCTTTGCCCTCGGAGAAGAAACATTGCACGACACTGTGGTCATTAAAAACAATGTAATAGAGCAAATGTCCTCATATAAATGTCTAGGCATAGTGGTGGAGTACTAATGTCGACTGTCTAATCTATGCAGCAGATTGCCACAGAGACACCTCAGAAGGCGGGACTTATTTGGTGTGCGGTTGGAGATCAGGGCCATATTTTACAATGTAGTTCTAGCCACCGTAGTGAGATCCGGCATGGCAGTCTGGTACAACTCCGTAACAGCCAAGTACAAAGCCAAACTGCTCAGATTGGTAACAACAGCTCCAAAACAAGTCCAAAAGCCTATATATCTACCTTTCCTGTATGAGGAAGTTGTGGATAGTCAGTTTTCAGAATATGAACTGTTCCCCTCTGGAAGGCGCTACAGAGCCAACAGATCCAAGTGTAACCATTGCAGTCCTTAATTCTCCCTCCTCAATAAGCAGTCAACGACAGTCCGGGCCCCTTCACTTCCCCCCTCCATTGCCTTCTGTAGGTGGGCCAAAAAATCCAGCCCCTTCACGCCAACACTGCTGGCTCCGCCCCCCACACGTAGACTGAAAATGTTACTAGTGCGTACACCATTTTTACTGTTTTTTACTGCAATACATTAATTTTTATTCTGTTATCTGTGCTGTGTCTATTTGATGTCTGTGCACCTTCTACTTCGTGGCCAAGATAAATTTCCCCTGGTGGAGCAATAAAGTTTATCTTATCTTATCTCAGATGACTGGTTACAAAGGCAGCAGTTTAAGGATGACTTTGCTCTTTTAGTGCGCTTTTTTACACTCTTTGACAGAATCTTTGGCTCGTTTCAGCCCATGAAACATTAGTATACCTTGGGATTTAACCATATACTGTATAAAGAAGTGGACTAAGCAAAACATCAGGATCATGCAGAGCGAACATTTTAAGACCAAAATGACGAGACTCACTGCAGCAATTAGAGAGAGAGGTGACAATTTTTCAGTGTAAAGTAAATTGGACCCAGATTCGATGGATCCAGAAGCATGCACATGATCACTTCCTATCTGGAACGTGGCTGCTAGCGTGTTAGCTATGTCCATTTATATATACGGTGTATGGATTGAGCCTTATAAATAATTCGATACTGACAAATCCACTGTCTTTGTTCAAGACTGCAGCCACTCCCAGCTCTACACATTAAAAAGAGTCAACTAAAGAGCTGTGGACTAACTCCTTCAACTGCTGGACCACTTCTGGTGAATATATCAAATACCATGTACTGTCAGAATATCAATAACTCCTATAGTCAGCCTAATATCAACCTAAAACGTGCACAATAGATCAAATCCTCCAGCTAAGGTAGTTCTGACCAAGTCGAGCTCAAGAACTGGAGATGGGTCCTCACTGATCTGAGCGGTATTGAAGGATGGGACAGTATAGTGCACCTTAATGTTAGTCCATTTCAAAATCTCTGTTGGTTTACTATCGTACTAACATATAGATAAAATTCTTTTAGTTGAGGTGCGGCAGCAAGAAGATCAGCACATCCATAAAACACAGTGGTATAGGGGGTTGGGTGTCCAGTTGTCAATATATTGTAAAGATCGTAGGATTACCAACGCAACCTACTGTCAGGATATGGGGGTTTTTTTGCGTTCTGTGCCGTCTTCTTCCTCCCTTTTGTGACCTGTGCCTGGAGCTGGGTGGAGACTCTGGCACCACCTCCTCACACCTGCTTCTGATCAAGCAATCAAGCTGCACATATGAGGATAAAAGGACTGAGGACTCAACACTCTGTGCCAGATCGTCCTGTCATCTCCCAGTATTTCCACGGGTCGTCCTTCATGTCATGTTCCAGTTTATTCGTCCGTGTATCCGCCTTGATTCCACTCCTTGGAGCCACTCTGCACCTCCGTCTCCAACCCAGCTCTACTTGTCCGGTAGGAACACCTCAGCCTCTGACCCTGCGACCCACGACCAAAACTACTGCCTACGACACCGCTCCCAATCTCTGCTCTGGTCTGCTCTGTCTACCTTCATTCACATTCCTGTATCTGCAAATAAACTCTGAACTGTTTTCCGAGTCTGTATCTTTGGTGCCCCTGTCAGTCTTTACGACACCTCCTCTTTTTCAACATAATTTTACATTTAGGAAGGTTTATTTTGCAAATGTTTGGCACTTAGCATAAAAGCATTCCATTGATTCAGTAATAGTTCTTAATCTTGCTCTTATTTTGGATCTTGCAACAGTTTACACAAAATAGTTTTAAAATGTTTTGCTTCAGAATATCAGAAAAACCTAATATCTCACTGTCGTCTTCCTATCGTATAAGTTTCTCGCTGACGTCTACATTCTGAAAGAAAAATGTATTTGTGAGCTGAAGTGAAACTGTCTTTCACTGATAGCAACCACATTGGAATTTTCGCAGAGTAAATCCTGTTTTTCAAAATGATTTCACTGAAGCGACTGTGTTTTGGCAGATTCTGTAACACCGTACAGTATTTTTCATGTAACCAGATGAACGATGGTGTTAGTATTAGTTCTGGAAGGTCTTGACATATCTTTAACATCATCGTCCAAAGTTTGCAGCTGAACAATCAATGGAAAAAAGTCTCTTGTCAACGTCTGCCACAATATCCCCAAAATCAGAACCAAACGTCTTGATTTCATTCAAGTTTTATCTGAGTTAAAGATGTTTTTGATGTAATAAAACCTGTTTTGCCCCAGTACAGACTCATTCTCAGTGAAACAGGAAATGCGCTATTAGTTTGTTAACTTTACTGTGATGATAAACTCTGCTCTGAAAGTTAGATTAGATTTATTAAAGGTTTACTTGACAGGAGACATTACATAATAATCCTGAATTGTGTCAATCATAACATCGGAAAAAGCTAGCATTGTAAATATAAAAAATCAAATAAACAAAAGTTGTAAAGCACTTTTAAACTCATCATGGTGAATAATTAGGATGCGCAGAATGTTCATTTTGACCTTTTAAAATGAACTAGCTTTGTTTTTCAAAAGAATTAAGGCTAAATCAATCTTCTATGTTCTATTGAGCCGTACGCCAAAGACTTTCCCCGTCGAAAATACGTATTACTTGGAAAAAGAACATGCGGTATCTGAATCAATAGAATGTTGTTGTGCCAACTTACTGTTTGTACAGAAAGGCTTGCAGCATTTTGTGAAAATTGAATATTTCACTGTCCTTTTCCTATCATAAAACTTTCTACAGCTGATGTCTAAATTTTAAATGAAAAATGTCTCTCCAAATATTTGTGAGCTGAAGTGAAACTGGCCTCCGCTGATAGCAAACACATTTGAATTTTTATTGAACAAATGCTTTTTTTCAAAATTATCTCTCCGGACAAGGCATTGGCACTTGGGTATTTGACTTATTCTATAACATCCCTGTAAACAGTATTTTCTATATAACCAGATGAGTGGATGTGTTTGTATCACTTCTGACACATCTGTAACATCATAGTCCAAAGTTTACAGCTCTGAACAGGAAAATGAAAAATGTCTTTTGTCAATGTTCTACAAATATGAACTCCTTTCAAGTCTTATCTGAGTTATTTTTTTTATTTATTTCTCTTTTTATGTAATACATTTTAATTGGTATTGCCCATGTTGACCTTATTTTGCCCCGCCTACTTTTGCCATAAATGCAACCAAACCATGCTTAGTGGCACATTCAGAGCAATAATTGAGCATTTGGGAAAAGTTTTGCAGCTAAAATACGATATGAAGTAGGCTGATTTGTGTCAAACGTTCAGTGTTTATGTGCAACAACAAGTCAACAATGCACCGATTCTCTGGGAGGCTTTAAAAATGACTTTGTAGAACCCATGCAAGATAATACAGCCTGAATAGTGATGGCAGCGCCCACGGCAACTTCCAGAATGAGGTGAATACAGATAGATTTATTGTACTGGGTGGCCCAAAAGTCACTGACACTTTTATATCTTCAATAGCTCCTATAATTCTTAACTTATACTCACAGCAGTAGGTAAGATGAACCTTCTGAGATTTTTGGCAATATATATGGTTATAATTGTTCATTTACACTTGAACGTATCACTACTTAAACTAGGGGAAGTAAAATTACCAAATTTTTAAAAATGATGTTTTTTAAGTGTCCACTATTTTCGGTTTCTCCTTGAATAGCTCGATCCAACACACTTTGCATAACATTTGAAAGCATTTCAGGGCTTATGGGTCTTATTTGATCCTCGATATTACGTTGCGTCGTTTATTGTCTGAGATTTATTCACAAACACCTTTTCTTGAGACCCGATTTCTTCCTGTGGGGCGATCTTAGTCAGGTCTGTGGAGATCACGTACTGCCCCCTGTCTTTGAAAACGACTTATTATTCCTTTAATGGCATTTACACTTTGGGCATCTCTGGTATTAAAATGTCGACGGAAACACCGCTGGGTTTGTGAATTTGACCCATGTGATTCAAAGTACCACTGTACAATGAGGGTTTGTTCCTCGGTGCTGTATTTGCTCATATTAATGTCGGAAGAGTAATTCTAAATGCTCTGAAAAAAATAAAAGAAAAATATTTAGAAACAAGAGAGTTATGCATTTAAAAGCAGCTCTTAGGATTAAAATGTAAGGTAAGGTATACTTTTGTGATCTCTTGTGATGGGAAATTCATTCTTTGCATTTGACCCATCCTTCAGTTGTTGGGGCAACCTGTCAGGAGCAGTGAGCTGCTTCCGTACAGAGCTTGGGGACCCATCTCCATCTTAGAACTATAGGGTTGGTCAGAACTTTCATGATAATTACTATATTGACTCATCGTTCAATATATGAAGGCTGGAACAATGTATTTTGAGGCTCAGTATTTATTGTGAGTATTTTTTATTTACAAAACTAAAGAGATTTGGGGTGTTTTTGCTGTAATACTCTAAAATTTGAGCTGTAGTGGGGTGAATGAGTCCCTTTTATGGCTAATTATTGGTACATTCTGCTATTTATGTATTGCAGGTCATGTCTCTTAATGGTTTACTGAGATTACTGAGATTCAGATCATAGATAAATATAAATGGACATAGCTAACCTGCTGCACCGTGTTTTAAATTGGAAGTGATCATGGACACACTTCCGGCTCCATCGCCTCTGGCTCCAATTCACTTTACATTGAAACATTGTCACCCCTTTCTCTGAAACTGCTGCAGTGAGCCTTCTCATTTTGCTCTTAAAATGTTCGTATTAACCCACTCTACATGATCCTGGTGGTTATTTCGCTATTTTGTTCATAAATCAAGATATGAACATTAATAACAGACAAATCAGGCGCCTTCTTTCCCTAAGGTTGGTCCTGTTAGCGTTAGCAACAGGTTTGATTGACAGTGTTGCGAAGTGCTCCCTGCTAAATCTGTGACTGATGAGCTTTATTTGACTGAAACTGAACGCTATGGGTGACGTCACACTCCCTTGGTCCACTTCTTTATACGACCTATGGTTCAGATCCACTCACCTTTGTCTAAGTATCTGGTTCTGTCTGGCCAGGTGACAGAACTTGAAACAGTATTCAGTGGATTCAGATACTGCGTGTTCCGACTGTTGCTATGGTGTATGCTATTTTTATTTTATATTTTACAAAGTTGTCTAAAAATTAATTCATGAATTATTTTTTACAAACAACAAATCCTTCATTCCGAATGATTTCACTGGATAAGTAGAGTCGAATTCTACAGGATCACATTTAAACTGTATTTTCTATGTAACCAAATAAGTGGAGGTGTTTGTATCACTTCTGGTGGGTCTTGACACATCTTAAACATCATGGTCCAAAGTTTGCAGCTGAGCAATCTATGGTAAATGTCTCTTGTCAATGCCTGGTAATATTATAATGGGCTTTACTTCAAACCACAAATCAAAATACAACTTTAAATTCCATTGTTTTTCTGCCTAAGTGTTAATGTCTGCAGGAAAACAGATCAGTGCTGACCCGGGGCCCTTGGCTGCTAGCGTTGTGGTCAGTATTCGTTAAAGTGTGAATTTTGGGTTTGCATAAGGACAGAGAGAAAATTTGACTACAGTTAGCAAGTATATATTTTCTCAGACGATTAAATTCATTAAAAATAATTTCTTTGGTTATTTATTTTGTTTCACTGTCGTTCATATTAAATATCTTTTTAAGACCAATTAAGAAAGTAGAAATAGTAAATTTTATATTTAAATGGCACTTTTCTACCTCTCCAAAGTGCTTTACATCAGGAAACCACTGATACACGCATACATTCATAAACAGGTTTAAGGGTTAGGTGTAAGTGATAGCAGTATGCACTTAGACAAGACTGAAATCACCATCTTAGGCCACAGAAACAGAGAAAGTGTCAGCAGTCACCTCCAGTCTCTCTCTCTTAAACCTTCAAATCAGACTAGAAATCTGGGGGTAATAATGGACTCAGACTTGAACTTTAACAGCCACATCAAATCAATAACATCTGCAGCTTTTTACCACCTAAAAACACTGCAAAAATCAAAGGTAAACTGTCAAAACCAGACTTGGAGAGACCTATCCGTGCATCTGTCTCCAGTAGGTTAGACTACTGTATCGGCCTGCTCATTGGCCTCTCCAAAGGAGCCTTAAGACAGTTTCAGTACATCCAGAACACTGCTGCTCGGGTCCTGACTAGAACCAGGACGTACTTCGCACATGTGTCCTGTGCTCAGGTCTCTGCACTGGCTCCTGTGGCTTAGAGAATAGACTTTAAAGCAGCTCTGCATGTGAACAAGTCTCTCCATGGACCAGCACCAAAGTACATCTCTGACATATTAGTCGCATATGAACCGTCTCACACTCTGAGGACTTCAGGGACCGGCCTCCTTCTGATACCCAGAGTCAGGACTAAACATGGAGAATCAGCGTTTCAGTTTTATGCAGCTAAAACCTGGAACAGTCTTCCTGAAGATGTGAAACAGGCCTCTACTTTGACAATGTTTAAATCCAGGCTTGAAACTGTTCTGTTCAGCTGTGCATACGACTGAAAAGTTTTTATTCTGCACTTTTTCTCCTTTTAATGTTAATTTTATTTGTGATTATTTGTTTTGATTTGTTCGTGCTGTGATTTTAATGCCTTTCTAATTCTGTAAAGCACTTTGAATTACTTTGTGTACCATCTGTGCAATACAAATAAACTCGCCTTACCTCGCTTTAACTTTTGAGTCCGTGTCCATCTGTCTTGAAACACCTTGCAGACCTGTTCAGTGCAGTTAAAATACACGTAAAAAATAGGCTATACAAATAAATGACCACATCTTCCAAACACGTACAGTTCAATGCACCATTATGTCCTTTACTTGTCAGGTTTACATTTGAGCCTTTAACTTTATTGTGTTCTGTTTTTGCCAGCCGGAGATGAATGCCACAGCTTTAGCGATGTGACAGAGAAGCTTATTTACTTTTGATCTGATTGCATTTGGGAGGAACAGAATGTATTCCCTGCATTCTTTTAAGATGTTTCTGTTCCCCGTATCTGCTGCAGCCATCTGGGGCTCTCTTAAAACCATGTGATGGACAGGAACTTTGTTCTTCCTATCTGCAGTGATCACAAATATATGGCCACAATATCCACAAAATCAGGCCCAAACCACTTTCACATGAACACGATTCCCTTCAAGTTTTATCTTAAGTTAAATCAATCTTCTCTACATTCTATTTTCATTGTCTCGTTTTCCAAAGTATGCAAAATCCTAGACCATAATTATAGCCAACATTACGGCCTTCAGTGACAAGTGATCAGTTGTTGGGGGATTATTTGTGATAGTTTTGAATCAGCGGTTGGAGATTGACAAGCGTAATGAGACAACTTAATGTTATATAAACAAAGATTAGCTGCACCAAAATATGCTAAATTGGAAAACTTGAACAATGGCCCGCTTTGAATTTACTTTGGCCATCACAAAACATCATTTGTTCTCTGATACTATGAGCGAATATTGTAATTTCTTGTTATTATCGAGGATGCTTCAGGTTCAGTTTCAGGACTTGGTTGAGTGTTTCTATGTGGAGTTTGCATGTTCATTTTTGTGTTCTGATTTTCCCCAGTTTAGCTAAAACATGGACCATAGATTGACCTATCACGATAAACACTATATCGACTTATCGTTCAATATATGCAAGTTGGAATAAGATTTTTTGGAGTCAATATTTAAGTGTGTGTACAATTTCTTTTCACTACAGGGAAATTTGGGGTTATTTTTTATTTTCTCCCCCACTACATGTTTGAAGTGGACTGAAAAGGAAAAGGTTTATGTTTGAGACCTGCAGAAAAGTTATATTTCTTTGTTTGCTCAAATTACGAACATAACAACAAAAACAAATAAAAAGAGCGAGAGAGAGAAAAACAATTCAGTTCTTTAAAAATCACCACATTTGGACACTTACAAGACCTCAAAATTTGTGAGAAATAATTTAGCTTTTTACTCTTTAAATCCATTTAAATACATATATTTTTAAATGAGTACTGTCATACTTAAGTCAGTTTTTTCATGTGATACTTTTACTTGAGTAGTTTTTGCTCTGTTATCTGTACTTTTTACTTTTCATGGCAAATACTATATGGACTTATTCAATATATGAAAGCTGAAACAATATTTTTGGGGGTCAATATTTATCGTGGGTACTTTTTCTTTCCCCTACTAGGACATTTTTGGTTATGTTTTGGCTGTACGACTATACGATAAGATTTAAGCCATAACAAGTTGAATTTATAAGTATGACTCATTACAGATGCAAACTAACAAAGTGTTTCTGCTGTTTATTTATTGCAGCTTGTGATTTATTATTATTATTATTATTATTATTATTATTATTTTTTTTTTTACAATATTATACATTTAGAATAGTTTTTGTGGTTTAAATCTGCTCTCAGGTTATTGTGTCAGTGACATAAATTTGTTTCAGTATTATAGTTTATCGTCTACTTCAGGAATATATCACATTTCATACTTTGTTATTATGACAGGCCTAACCATATCTCAATCTTACACGTGCCCATGAACATGCACTAGTATACCCTGCATTACTTTAGATTTTTGGAAATAACATGTGGGATCCATCCTCCTGTAATAGTAGGAGCCCTGTAAAGACAAAGTAATCGTAGCTATATTTGAATCATCGTAAACGTTATCTGGGCTATACAGACTCTACAGCACATACGCAAGGACCTTTGAAGTGAAAGAGTGGCACTGTTACACATTTTTATACAGCGCGTTTCCACCTCAAAGCGCTTTACATCAAGGAGCCACTCATCCATTCACACACACGTTCATATACAAGTGTACACAGACACTGGGAACAAAGTGGGTTAAGTGTCTTGCCCAAGGACACAGTATTCATCTGTGGGAGCGGGATTCGCACTGCCAACCTTCAGATCAGTGGACAAACACTCTACCAACTGAGCGACTGTGTTCCCCAAAATACCAAAACAGAAAGATTTCCATGAATAATAAACTTTATTTGTAATTGTTCTCAATATAAAAGCTTTCAGTCACCATATTTGAATCTTTATTTAGGTGATAATGTATTTAAAATGTTATTTAACTAGTCAACTAAACAAAAAAATATTCTAACTAGTCAACTACTAAAACTATTGTTAGTTGCAGCCTAAAGCAGTAACGAGAGTAGCTGGCAAAATTGTAGATTACAATAGTCTAGTGTTCTAGGCAAGACACATCTGTGTGTGTCTATGCAGTGGACTGTTACGTAAAACTAAATAAAAGTAGCAAAGTACTAACTAAAAGTACAGATACCAAAAATGTAAGTACATTTTAAAGTGGATACTTTTTACTTTTCTTAACTACATTTAAGAGCAGATATCTCACTTTTCAGTCCAGTTCAAAAATGTGTTTGGGGTGAAAAGTACAAAGTATTTTTTTATGACTGAGAGTTTTGCAGAAAAGTCTGTGGGGGTTATTTTTAACACGTTTGTAATTTGAGCAAAGAAAGAATATAACAACAAATAAACAAATAAAAACAGCTAGAAAAATGATTCATTTGTTCTACTGAACAAAAGTCAGCACAAATCTTTATCAAATACTTTTACTTATACTCTTTAAATCCATTTAAATACATAAATAAATACATTTTTAGGGTACTTTAATACTTTCACGTAAGTTGATTTTTTTCATTTTTTTGTTTGCTCTGGTATCTCTACTTAAGTAACAGAACTGAGTACTTCTACTACTGCCTGTAACTACTGATAATTACTTCAGCTTCCACAAACTTTTTATCTACAGTATCAACACAACTCAAGCTCTTGATATGAAACTACGACGGAGTGAATATAATGTAAGTGCATTGGGCAAAAATATTATTAGTAACGCAGACGGAGGTGGGTAGTACAGTTACATTTACTAAACTTTTTACAGAAATGAAACTTTTGTAGCAGCATACTTTAACTCCTACATGAGTATTTTTTTTTTTTTTTTTTTTTTTTTTTAATTGAAGTAACAGTACTCTAACTCTTACTTTTCAATAAAGAATTTGGTTACTCTTCCCACTGTCCAGAGTAACTGAATTACTACAAGTGGCCTAATCTTTGTTCACAATATTTCATGATTTGACTTTGAATACTTTGACTTTGACTTTCTTGCACCATTCTTTCAGATATTTTCCTCATTTTTGTTTCTACCCTTTGAAAATACCAGAATTTGTGCATTATTTCATGTTTTGCCCTTCAAATTACATCAACTTCAAATCATAAAACAGATGCTACAGTCACTCTTTTAGACCACTTGTACCACTACTTTGTACTTCTACTTGAATTATATCATTTTAAGTAACATTACCCTTATTTGAGTACAATTTTTGGCTACTCTACCCACTCTACCATACCTCTGGTCAAACCTCTGCTCATTATCTCAGTGATGGACCCTGCTGCCAAAATTTTAAATGGGAATTAATGATGCAGCTACACGTTTTGCCTTGAAACGCCAATGATTTGAGAAAACATGCCCAAAGGCTAGCCTCGAAAACTCTATTTGGTTTGAGCCAGTCCATTCCACCCCAATCCCTGAATAGCAAGTTTTCACAATACTAGTGTTTTTCTGTACTGTACAACATAGTGATTTGTTAAGTCAGAGTTCAAATGAAGCCTCCGGAGGTTGGTCGGACACAGTTGACGGGGCGATCTGAACAGTTGCAGCAGGGACTCAATTTGTAGAGTTTGGCCGACGTGCAGTGCGCCGCAGACAGACACCGGAGCCGACCCGAGCCACTGGGCCGAATCATCACCGCAGAAATGGAGCGGGCACCGGGGAGACGTCTGCGGAGCTGCTGTCCGGACTTTAAGATTCGGGACTCGACAAACGGAAAGGACTTTGTATCGCAACTGCAGACATAAGGTCGTGTGAGGAAGATAGACAAAACAATAACACGGAGCGGCAGAGCGTTAGAAGTGAAGTGTTAGATTTGATCATTTTGTTATTTTGGTTCATTTTGGTGATGATGATAATTTGCTGGATGTTTCACAGCGGTTCATATGGCATAAAAGATTCCAAACAGCCAAACAAATTACAGGTTTTATTCTGCATCATGATGGCACAGGTTATTTTATGATGATGATGATGATGATTTCTTTATTTTTCGTTACTATTTTTTCAGTAATTTACATAATTTACAGCGTATAAACACATTTTTAACCAAGTAAAAGGAATACACTGAAGCAATGCAGTATATATAGCCAATCCTATTAAATCCAGTTATTGAACATACTGAAACAGCTTTGCAGTAACACTTTCATAAGTAAAACACACATTTTTAGCTATAGACCAGGGGTGTCAAACTCATTTTCACAGAGGGCCACATCAACAAAATGTTGCTCTCAAAGGGCCAGATGTAACTAAATGTAATCAAATGTAATGTAAAATAAATGTAACTACTTTTTAATCTTGTTAATTAACCATGCATGCATAGATATGAAAAATAGCTGTGTAACTGTATCTCCTGATGAACTGATATTTTAAGACAGTCAAACCTTTTAATTTTCTTTGCCGCGGGCCACATAAAAGGACGTAGCGGGCCACATTTGGCCCACAGGCCTTGAGTTTGACACATGTGCCGTAGACAATAGTACAGCTCTCAATTGTGTATGTAATTCTGATCACAGATAGTTTTATGATTTATGTTTTTTGGGTTCTGAAAAGCAATCGAACAAAAGTGAGTGTCAAAATATATTCAACTCTTTTTTTTCTTCTTTTTTTTTTTTTTAACAAATGATACATGATCACAAAAATGTGCCTGTGTAAGGTCTGTGGGTTGTAAAAAAGTAAGAATACTCAGACCATTCACATACAAAATCCATTCAGTTGTGAAAAATGTTGGATATAATTTCACTACCAAAGCTCCACTGTGGATTAAAAGATCCATAGTAAACTCTGTTCTGTCAACTGGACAAAACGTTTTTGTCCGGTTGACAGAACTGAGCTTTTCTTTTATCATGGATCATACCTGGATGATTGAAGGATTACACAGATGTTTATAAGATACAAGAAAACAACTCTCTTAAAGCAGACCTATTGTGCTCGAGTCTGTGATGTAGTTTTAATCTGTGACACACATGCATCATGTATAATAAGACATTTAAATTGCAATATTGATCTAAAATGACTTGATAACAAATCATCTGATATCTGGGCTGGAAAATTGTCGAGCCCAATGAGCGGTGGAGGAATGCAACAAAGTAAAAGTAGTAAAGTACTATCATAGCATAGCATAAAACATAACATAACCTTTTACCTTTACTTTTCCCTTTTACTTTTACCTTTACTTTACCTTATACCTTTACTTTTACCTTTACTTACCTTTCACTTTTACTTTTACTTAACATTTGAGAGCAGGTATATGTACTTTACTCCACTACAGTATTTATTATTACTGTGTGAGACCAGCTGAAAAGTCTGAGGATTCATTTTTAACACATTCATAATTTGAGCAAACAAAACTACACAAATGAAATCAGCTACAAAAAATATTTATTCAGTGGTTCAAAATTCAGCACTAATCTTTATCAAAATCACTACATTTGAACCATCATTAGATCTCAAAATCAGCTCAAAATATTTGTACTTTTTGCTCTTTAAGTACAATTTTAAAAAAAGTAGCATGTGGAAAAATCGACTTAAGTAAAAGTATTAGTTATTAAAGTAGATTTTTTTTCATTTTTTCATTCTTTTCTCCTGTATCTGGAGTTTTACTCAAGTAACAAAACTGAGTACTTTTTCCACTACTGCCAATTAGGTATTAGGAGCCGATTCCTGTCTGCTGTAAGCGCTCAGACCCTTCTCTAAATTGAACTTCGAGTGAGTAAATGAGATGGACAAACAGTTAAAATGTGGTTATAAGCTAAATACTTAATTTTGTGCAAAACTCCTCCTTTGAAATATGACACATGAATATATAAAAAAAAATGTATAACAGACTGATGGATACTGCAATATGCTCATTGACCCCAAATATCACCAAAATACAAAATCCATTTCCCGTTTGTTCCTCTACCAGCTCTGTCTTTAGTTATTTTTGGCTGCTCTCTGGACCGTGCGTGTCGCGAGGTGGCTCAGCTCTCACATGCTCTGGGAAAGCCTCTCTTTTTTAATGTCATCCCCACTCCTCTTCTGTTTCTCACTCATCATGATTCCTTTCCCGGTCCCTCAGCGTAGGACCTCTGCCCCCCCAGCTCCCCGCCCCCCCTATGAGGACCACTCGTACCCCACTTACTTTTTATCACCATGTATTCAACCTCCCACCTATTCTGTACTTTAGCTCGTGGCCCAAATTCAGTGAGACTCTCTCTCTGACGCTCTGTTGTGCCCTATGGCGGTGTTTGTTTGTCCCCTGGTGCTCAAATGTCCTCTTCACACCTTCCTCTATCCAGCCTGACATACTTCAATAGTTGGGGAGCGGGCGATGTGCCAGTGGACCTGGATAGGAGAAAAGTATTAGTGTTTGTTTAGCCAATATGAGCCGGGAAACACAATAGAAAAGTGAAGTTGTGATGACAGACAGAGCTAAGAAATCTTTGGTGACATGATTGGACAATATAGACTACCTCAGTCATACAGATGCATTATGTAAATAGAAAAAGACTGAAGTATTTGTACTTTCTACTCCACTACAGTATTTATTATTACAGTTTGAGACCAGCTGAAAAGTCTGAGCGTGTATTTTTAACACGTTCATAATTTGAGAAAAAATTTGAGCAAAAATGTACAAACAGCTAGAAAAAATATTGATTATTATTTTTTATTTTTTATTTCATTATTTTTTTATTATTATGATGTATTATTTTTGTAATTTTTTATTTTGTTTTTTTTATTAATTTTATTTTATGGCAAAAATCATCAAAATCACTACATTTGAAGCTTTATTAGATCTGAAATACTTCTACTTTTTACTCTTTACGTACAATTTTAAACAGGCACTTTAATACTTTTACTTAAATAGATTTTTTCAAGTGATGCGTTTACTTTTACTTGAGTATTTCTTTGTGCCAGTATCTGTACTTTTACTTCCAACACTTCTAGTGACGTCATACCTGGGCGACTGAGAGATTACACAGATGTACATTATGTAACTTTTCTGGTGGAGGTATAATAAAAGAAAGTTGTAGTCTGTAAATCGGACACAAAGTTTTTAAAAATGAATATATTCGCCATTAATCCAAGTTGCTTCTTCAGTTCTAAGTCAATCTAAAACCTCCGTCCTGTATCACATGTCTCTCAAATGCTGGAATAGAGTAGAATATTCTCCAAAGTCCATCATTAAGTGTAAGTACAATAAGATCATAAACAGTCTTGTTCTGTTGACCGGGTGTTGCCTCGCGAATTTCCATATCCACATTCTTGTACAATACGTTTCCCCATAGCCGCACTTTATCCCTTTTTACCAAGAACAACTCCGGGCTCAGAAGGACCACCAACATGTTTTCATAGTCTCATAGCTGCCACTTGGAAACCGTATGTAGAACTGAAATAACATTCGCAAATTCATCCAATCCAAAAGTTTAGGCATTTGAGACACAAACCAGATCTAACACATGCCTGACTTGTCCTCGGCATTTCGCACGTTGTGGTCCGTCAGACAACTTTACTTTGCTTTTTTTTGAGAAAGAAGAAAGTCTGAAGTAGTTCTGGACAATTTGGGGAAAATATCTGATGGCGATTTTTCAGAAAAGCTTTGTGGTTGTGATTTTAATTGTGGGATTCGGTTCAAAGTTCACATTTTAAACACATCCAGAAGAATTGACTAAAAGACTGAAATATGAACTGACAAACTAATGCAACAATCACAAATTCTGGCACTTGGCGAACAACCTTTAAGTTTATTCTTATTTGCGAGAAAAAAAAAACCCTGAAATAGTGATGAACCATGTGGGAATAAAAATATCAAATTGCAATTTCTGTTTTAATTGTAATTTTAAATGCCTCCAGAAGAATTAACACATAGACTGAAATATGAACTGACAAACTAACACAAGAGTCACATTTCAGAACATGTTTGTACAGATCTAAACTACAGGGTTAACAGTTTTTTGTAATGCAGAATAAGACTTGTAGGACGAGCCAGTCTCTTTTACATTCTGTTAATAAAATCGGACCGTAGAGCATGAAAAACCTCCGTCTTATCGTGGGACAGTCCAACAACAATCGCAAATTTGTATCACGTGTCTCTCAAAGGGTGTCTCTGGGCTGGCCTGGGAACGCCTTGGGGTCCCACCGGAGGAGCTGGAGGACGTGTCTGGGGTGCGGGAAGTCTGGGAGTCCCTGTTTAGACTGCTACCCCTGCAATCTGGCACCGGATAATTGGAAGAAAATGGATGGATGTCGCTCAAATGCAGAAGACATCTCTCAAAAATTGTCAGAACAAAATGTATAAGGTGTTTTACTTGAGATGAATAAGAATTTGGTGCTTCAATTGTTGATTCTACAGAAATCTGCTCTGTTTCTCAATCCTCTATGTCACATGTGTCAAACTCGAGGCCCGTGGGCCAATTTCGGCCCGCCACGTCATTTAATGTGGCCCGCGACAAAGTAAATTAAAAGGTATGACTTGTCTTATGATGTCTTATAATGTCAGTTTGTCGGGAGATCCACAGTTAAACAGCCATTATTTCATGTCTATGCAAATCCGTATGCAATATTTGTAACTTGAATAAGTAATAAATATAGAAACGGTTAATTAACAAGATTAAAACGTAGTGACATTTATCTTAGTTACATCTGGCCCTTTGAGAGCAACCATTTTGTTGATGTGGCCCTCGGGGAAAATGACTTTGACACCCCTGCACTATGTTGTTTTATTTTTTTTTTCTTGGCTCGTTCCACATTTATCAAATCATATCTCCTAGCTCCGAACTCCTTTAGCATCGTGGGATTAACCGTAAGAGTCCTCGGCAGATAAGAGAAGAAGTTTCAGCTACGTTTGAAGAATCTGACCATCTTCACCAGCGGCAAAAACGATGAAGCAGTCGCGTGACACACAGCTGTTGAAGAAAAACTACAACACCCACAAAATGCACTACAATGAACATTTGAACATGACTGTGAACTTAAAAGACCTCTGCGTTTGAACATAAGAGATGCTGTTGTTGGGAAAAGAAAGAAAGAAAAACGCGCTGCAATAAACCTCACAGACTGTAGATCTGTGACTTTGAAAAGTTTAAACATAAACCATCTACGCCCAGGCACAGAACAGAATAAATATTGTCCAGAGTCACCATCAGCTGCACAGCTTCTGCTCTGCCCTCTGTCCCAACAAACATTCCATCAAATCCTACTCTTTAGCCTGTCTTAGCCAAGCATAGCGCGGAGTTTATGCAAATTATCCATGTGGCTTTAAGTTTGGTTTCTATAAACTTAAACAGCATGCGCAGATCTTCCCTTGTGTCATTATAGTGCACAGATAAAGAAGTGCGTGAGGCTGTGATGAGCCAAAAAGCTTTCATTTCCACTCTTAAAGTTGGGTTGTTTTGTATAACGTCTGAGGCAATAAAACTTTGACTGCATTTTTAACTCTTCGTACAGAAATCGCCTGTGTTTGGAAAAGCGCACTGTATTATGGGAAGCCTCATAATTCCTTGACACTGGTTCGGACGCTCCCAAGGTTCCGATGCTAAAGGCGCTAACTCCCTCCTAACTCGGCGTAACCATATTTGGACAGACATTTTCACGGCAGATGGTGATGCACATCCCGTTTTGGCTTAAGGAGCTGGGAGTTTCATGGCCCATTTGACGGATTCAGAACGAGCCCTTTTTACTCCTACGCCGCCATGTTTGTTTTTACCGGAATGGACCATTTGTCTCTGATTGGTTAATCGGTCTGTCAATCACAACGTCTGCAATCTGGGAGACAGGAGGTGGTTTCAGACTCACTTTTTTGTGTGTTTCTGTCTGGCCAGGAAAGAAAAAAGATAGGATATTTTGTTGTTTGTGGAGTAAATTTTCCTACGTCAAAAATTGCAACCTTTTCGATTTGATAATTGTGATTTCGATTTGTTTGTGATTAATCTTGCAGCTCTTGTGAAAAACCTTACTTTATTCTTATTTTAAGGAACAAAAGCCTGAGATATTACACATGTCTTCCCAATTCGCCTCATCTTTATTTTCCAGCGCAGAAGAAAAGCAATGACTGCGCGCTCAGACAATATGATGGATGCATCGGGAGGAAATATAAGATGAGACTCATTAAAATGTGTGACAGGAGGCCACCCCGTTCCCCTAGACGCAGCACATCTCCAACGCCAGAGGAGATGGAGAAAGAGGAAGAAGAAGCATCACAGCAAAGACTTTCGGAGAGAAAACTGCAAACAGAGGGCAGGTGAGGTCGGAAGCACGGTCACAATTCCGAGCCGCAATGTGCTGTGGAAATTCATGAGGGGCAACTGGAATATTGAATGTGCGACGCTGAAGCTGTGATCAAAGGTTATCGCTTTAAGATGGTTCTGTTTGGTCCATTATTCAGATTTGGACTGATAGAATTGAGATGTTTAGTTTTTTTAACACATGAAAGACCGGATAACAGGTTAATCTCTGAACCCAATTTGTTGTGTTGTTCCATGTTTTTAACTTGATGATTTAGAGTGCAATTTTTTTAAATGCGCTAAATTAACTTTTTTATATTTGATTTGTTAAAAAAAAAAAAAACACACAAAAGCTGTTATTTTCAAAATGTTTTCAGCTGTTGAAACTCATTTCTTACTTTTCTAAACACATTTCTTGCATCCTAATGATTCACTGTGATGAGTTTATTAGGATGTTTCACTACTTACAGGAGTCTAAAGTAGAGTTCTGCTGTCACGGGATCGCTAACAGTGCACCAGCATATTTTCTGGGTTTGCGACTCAATTAGTGGACATCACAATGGTGCAGCAATTAACACGTTTGCCTCACAGTAAGACTCGACTCGATCAGTGTGAAGGTTGCATCGGTTTCTCCTACTACTAAAAACACGTACAAGTTGTAAGATGCAATTTCAGCTTTAGATTCAATCCGTGCGTTCTCCTTTAAAGTTAGAGACATGCCTCCCAAAAGAAACACACCACAAAGGTATCTCAAAATATAATAAGTGGAACTAAACACTTTATTTTGCTACTAAACTGTGTACATGGTGTTTTAGTGTTTTAATAGCATTATGTACGATTCCTAGTCACATTTTGGCATGTTCAACAACAACACTAAGTTTGTGTTACCTTCAGTAGCCGCTGCAATTTCCAGTAGTTGGTGACATCACAAAAGACTGCCCTGATTACAGCCAGGATTTCATGAGTACACCAATCATAGTGTTCCCTATTATACCTTATTTGAGGGAACTGCTGCAGCCTTATCCTCCACCCAGAGCCCTGAGGTCAGCTGACCAGCTCCTCCTGGCTGTGCCCAGGGCCAGGATCAAAACCAGAGGTGACGGAGCCTTTTCTGTGTCAGCGCCCAGACTATGGAACAGCCTCCCTCTGCCTGTCAGATCCTCTCAGTCTGAAGCGCAGGTTAAGACCAGACTAAAAACCCATCTCTTCTCCCTGGCACTTGGTTCTAGCTGGGCAGGATGTCTTGGTGTTTTATTGTTTTATTCTTTGCCTATGTGTCATATTTTATGTATATCTGTTTTCATTTATTGTTTATGTGAAGCACTTTGAGCAACTTAAATTGTATTTAAATGTGCTATATAAATAAAATTGAATTGAATTGACTTATACCTCCAGACCACGCCCCTCTTCCACTCCTCACTCACTTCTTTAGTCTTCCAGGCACTGCCCAGTTTAGCAGCTCTATTTGAAACGTGGTTGTGGGTCGAGTTTAGGTGTTATTTCCCCCTTTAAACAAGACATACTGCACATATTGTCTGTTATATAGTTATAATCTATTACGCCCTTGGATCATGTTATAATTTGCACATTTTAAATCTCAATATTCACAAAAACAACTTAATAAGAAGAAGAAACAAATCCACTGACTGCGTTAAAAAAAAAACTGCGGTGCCCGTCGCTCTGAATGTCCACAGCAAAGAGCCGTATAGCTGTCGGCCCCTTCTATGGAAAACTGCAGATCACACTAGTGAGTAGCAGATTATTTTTCATTTGTACCAAAACGACTATGTGACGTTGCCGAATCCTACATGCATCATTGATTAAGAAAATAAAATCGGAGAAGTACGTCACGTCACAGCGGGGGCATGCGGGTGGCGACGAAAACGGGGATTGATCGGCCATATAAAATAAGCGATTAAAGATTGCTCAAACATGCATGACTCTCTCCAAAAACAACTTCGAGAGGGTAAAAGAGAAGGGGAAACAACTATATAATGGTGAAAGCTCTGAAAAGTCGGATTTTACATAATAGGTCTGTTTTAAATATTTCTTAAAATATGCATTCCTCGTATGTACCACATCCTCTGTATCCACCAGTGTGTCAAAGCCCGACCTGATGACAAGCAGGCGGAGGTGTGGCCTGTATCCTTTGCTCTCTGACAGTTTGAACAATGGCTCTGAGGGTTGGGTGGAGCAACAGTTCCACTCAAGCAATACCCACGTCCAGCTTTTTGAATTTTGATCTACCGCTACCCCGACCGCCTAGCAAACAAAGCGGGCGACGGGGTTAGCCTTCAAACGCCGCAACGTGTCAAATCCCTGTTATGATTTAGACAAAAGGTTCCAGCGATGGCAAAAAGGAATCTGACTTGGGGTTGCCGCGGTGCCTGACCACTCGTTGCGTTTCACAAGAAAGAAAACTGGATATTTGGACACAGGAAAACACAGTCCTTAAGTGTGGGTTGTCAAGAAGAAGCAGCTGCAGGGTTGAAAATGCCAAAAAAAAAGAAGAAAAAAAATAGAAAAGCAGCTCTTAAATGTATATAATTTCCGGGGCTATCTGCAGGCAGCTAGAAGGATCCTCCCACCGTTTATTAACACCAGGCATTAGCGCGCACAGCTAGCATCCTGCTTTTGACAAGTTGATGAGTTGGTTTGCAGCTTGAGGGCGATGCTAAATGTAAATATGACTGCAAGTGACAAGGAGCAGCTTTGCATGTTACCGCAGCCGATGATATTCTCGGATCTTTTAAATAAGGACCTCTGCGGCGAATTAGGGATGCTACATTTTACGGGAAAAAATGGCGATATACGTTTTAAGACTAGAGAGCACTTTGTAAACTGTTCTAGGATCATTTACCGCTAAACTAATACAACGTCTGTAAAGGATTATTTGCAGAGGACATTCATTTATAATAACTACATAACTGCAGCCATAGCGATTTGAGAATTTCGCCAATTCAAATAGAAATTTTGATTTGATTGTAACATATCGTGCAGCCGTACACCCAATACTCAGTTAGCAAAGGCATGTGACTTTGAGCAGAGGGAAAATTTTGACTTTTTTCCCTATTAAATGCCAATGATTGTTTGTATTGCCGGTGCGTAGGGAATAATTATTGTAAAAAGCCAAAAAATAAAAAATAAAATTGGACCAAAAATTGTTATCAATCAATATATGGAATTAAATTTTCAATTCAACTCAATTTTATTTATATAGCACATTTAAAATACAACTTAAGCTGCCCAAAGTGCTTCACATAAACAATAAACAAAAACAGATATGCATAAAATACGTCACATGGGCAAAGAACAATAAAAGAATAAAACACCAAGATATCCCGCCTAGCTAAAACTAAGTGCCAGGGTGGGTTTTTAGTCTGGTTTTAACTTGCACTACAGACTGAGAGCATCTGACGGGCAATTTGGTTAAATATTTTTGCATACCGCCCTGCCATAGTGTCAAAAATAAACCTATGTCAGCATTTATCATGTCAGCTTTATAAAGTATGCTTAGTCTTCCCTGAAAACTGGACTGAACGGGATAAAATTACAACTTAGCAGCATGGCTATTGTTAACATGTCACTAACATATAAATCACATATGGAAAAAGCGTTTGAAGTGCTGAATGTCTTGGTCTTTATGGACATGCAACAGCACTCCCTGATTGTATTGACTTGTGTAGACAACTGAAACTGGACCCTACGTCTGGGTTGAAGGAAACGGCCGCGTACAAATAGGATTACTGTAATGTTTATTAGCTTATATGGATCCTCATTAGTGTTTACCGTGGAAGTCAGATAGTCATCCTGGGGTCAAAAAGACAATTATAAAACTCAAAAATGTATTAATTTATAAGGTTTAAAGAAACAGTGTGATATACTTTCAGTTTGTTTGGTCATGATGCTAAAATCAATACCGATTCTGATACCACGATGAAAAAAACAAACAATTGAATGTGATTTTCAACATTTAATCATAGTACTTTTTTATTATTATGTGGCCTTATATTTGTGTAATCCCTCGTTGTCCAGGTATGTTCCATAGTGGTCCACGGGCATATACTAGTCTATGTGTCTTATACTTGTTCTGATGCAGCTCAACATCATTTTAAAGCTACTCGGGTACATTTCTGTCCTGTGAATGTGACATTTTTGAGTATCGATATCTGCTCAAATGAGTATCTAGTTTCGATACTTGCATCAGTATCGATTAGTATCTGATTTTGAATACTTTTGACAATCCTATGACTAACAAGTAATTACATTTAACATATTTTGTTTGATTTAAGTTACAGTTTGATATATGCTTATGTGCTTAAATAAAACTGATTTATTCTCCACACGCTCCAGACACAGTAAATTCTCGTTTGCACTACTGCCTGTCTACCCCATGCAGATGTGAATGTGTGCACAGTTTCTCATAGTAAATCTCTCGCCCACAAACTTATTTAGACTGGCTTTTCCATTTAGGGATCACCACAGCCAAGTATGTGCTCGTGTCTTACCCTAAAGTCTCAACCATATAAAAAGAAAACTGTATTTTTAAAACAACTGAGCGTTTTTTAAAATTGAGCATCTAAAATATCATATCTGGGTGTACCGGGTTTACAGAGATGCACTCATTTCAGAAAATAATGAAACTTAATGGAGCGTTTTTAAACTTGGGTGCAGCCTCAGTCGGTCTCGTCTGGACCCGGGCCTGAGTTTTTGCTGTTCCCTGCCTCAAGATTACTGCGCTGCTAAGAATATGAATCACCTTTGTAAATCGTGGGCAGTGGTGGATGAAGTACGCAATTTTGTTACTTGCGTACAGAGCTAAAAAATTACTCAAAAGTATCACATGAAAAAAATGTACGTGTTTTAGTACCTGTTTAAAAATGTGCATAAAGAGTAAAAGGTCAAAGTATTTCACTAAACTGTAAATGTAGTGATACTGATTAAAAATTATACATTTTTTGGTCAGCAATTGCAATACAATTATTTTTGTTTGCTCAAAGCCGAACTTTGAACTCGAAAACTTCAGTCAGGATGTTACCACAAACATGATAAAAATAACCATTTAAATCATATGAAGAGTACTTTACTTTTGAGTCGAGATCAGAAATGTAGTGGAGTAGAAAGTACAGCTACTGCTCTCAATTGTAGTGAAGTAAAAGTAAAAAGTATCCACTGTAAAATGTACTTAAGTAGAATTTTTAGGTATCTGTACTTAAGCTCAGTACTTTATTACTTTTACTTTATCACATTCCACCGCTGATCATGAGAGGTAATTATAAGAAGACATTAACAAAATGTCAGCACAATGTACACAGAATTTGCGATTAATGTAAACTGAATTCAAAGTGTGCTTATCTTGGTTTTCACACCACTCACACACACACAGTTCTTACAATATATCTGTACTAGGGAATAATTTTAATTCAATTCAATTTGATTTAAATAGCACATTTAAAATACAACTTAAGCTGCTCAAAGTTCTTCACTTAAACAACAGCATACAAAAACAGATATATATATAAAATACAACACATAGGCAAAGAACAATAAAAAAACAACCAAGACATCCTGCCCAGCTAGAACCAAGTGCCAGAGAGAAGAGATGGGTTTTTAGTCTGGTCTTAACTTGCGCTTCAGACTGAGAGGATCTGACAGGCAGAGGGAGGCTGTTCCATCGTCTGAGCGCTGCCACAGAAAAGGCTCTGTCACGGTTGGTTTTGGGCACAGCCAGGAGGAGCTGGTCAGCTGACCTCAGGGCTCTGGGTGGAGGATAGAGCTCCAGGAGATCCCTCAAATAAAGAGGACCCATAGAGTGCAGACAAAGCAGCACTTTATAATTAGATGCACACAGCACAGAGCGGTCTCATGTTCAGACTATGCTAACCTCCACAAACCAGAAAGTGCAGTGTTACCAT
The DNA here is from genome assembly GCF_009829125.3 of Periophthalmus magnuspinnatus. Lineage (NCBI taxonomy): Eukaryota > Metazoa > Chordata > Actinopteri > Gobiiformes > Gobiidae > Periophthalmus > Periophthalmus magnuspinnatus. The sequence continues at coordinate 15,780,485 of NC_047146.1, forward strand.
GCTAGTTGTTGTTAGCAGTGACGAAGAGAGCAGGGAATGTGTTTGGGCCACTACAAACTGATAAAAATGTGCTAGTTCTGTTTTTCACGTTTTTAAGAGAATGTGAGAATACAACAGAGGTGGGTCAGCAAATCTAATTACAGATGGTAGCTTTAACTAATAAAAATACCAGTATCAGCAGAATTCAATTTTATTTTGCACTGGAACTTACCTGGATGACTGAGGGATTACACCGGCAATACTTTTTTTTTTTTAATATCGCACTTATCAAAAATGGTCTGACAACTATATTTGTTACTAGTAGCCGCTGCACAAAAATAGAACCATCAATACTTCGGTCTGGCATGTGTCATAAGATGAATCCTTCTCAGATCTCACTCAGACCACATTATAACCCCACTCCAACCTATTTGTCTGGGGCCTGTTTCTATATATTTGAGTTTCGCAGTCTACACAACAGTCAGACGAAGTAAAAAAAATACACAATCACATTTCTATTGAGTTAGACCCGCCATAGGGGAGCGTCCGCGTCTGCCTCTTTGCCCTCAGAGTAACTGGAAGTGAAGAAGATTGAATTATATCCAGGCACACACAAAAACATATTGGAACTTGTACGGCGGGGGGGCTAGGAGAGAGCTAGCATAACGCCAGGTCGGAGGCAGGATTGGTCTCGTGTTGCGCCGTAATTGCATTGGGAAAGTTGGAGAGAGGAGGAAATGACTACGGGTTGCATCAGGGAATAGCAAGCCTCTGTTGTGTATCGCGGACCATTACCTGAAAGCAGAAGGCGAGGGGGGTGTGAAGGCATTGTAGGTGTGTGCAGCGTTTGATGTGATATGTGGTGCTATTAGGGGCAGTAGGTGTAAATCTGAGGGAGATGGCATTTTCACGGCAATGAAATTTCAAACTCGATACTAAGGAATAGACTCGATACCTCATACTGATTCTGATAACAAAATGATAAAACAAAGCACTTTTTCAACACTTAATCATAGTACTTTTTTATTATCATGTGGCCTTATATCTGTGTAATCCTTCAGTCGTCCAAGTTGGTTCCATAGTGGTCCGTGGGTGTATACTAGTCTATATACTTAGTCTTATAGTCTTATACTTGTTCTGATACAGCGCAAGATCATTCTAAAGATATTCAGAAAAGGTTTATTTCTGTCCTGTGAATGTGACTTTTTTACTATCTTTTTACTATCGCTGTGATTCCATCCTCAGGCCCAAACAAAAAGAAACAAAAGAGAACAATAGGAGGGCCATTAAAGGTTGAATAGGGTCATTAAGGCTGAAACTGGAGACAATAACTTTTTCATTTCAGTGTAGTTAGCTCCTCCTTTCAGATAGATATAAGGCAGTGTCCATCTGATTTTCGACTATTTATTACATTTCAAGTATTTATTACATTGTGGTGACTAAAATCTGTGTATCATATCACTGGGACCTGCCTCTTTTATAGGGTCAAATATCAGGTCCCAATGGTGTATATCATTATTAGCTCAACAAGATATTTTACTGTAGGGTTGAAAAAAATTGAATTGTTATATTTCTGGCAAGCATTACAATTGCAATTAGAATTGGTTTATGTTTTAATATCAAGATTCTGTTCCGTTCACATTTTAAGCGTGTCCAGAAGAATTGACAAAATGACTTAAATAAACCTTTGAACAAACAAATGAATACTAATACTAAACTACAGGGTGAGCAGTTTTATGCAGAATAAGACCCAATATTTTGTTTGTGAAGGAAATTATGGTATTTTAAAAATTGTGGTCTTTGCTACGTGCTTCTTGTGTCCATTCGAATTGCAATTGATTCGATTACGATTCATCTTGCAGCTCTTAAAGTTCTGATTTTAGGTTAAACAGCTCAGTTGGTTGACTGTTTGTCCACTGCTCTGAAGGTGGGCGGATCGAATCCTGCTCGTGACGTAAAACTCATTGGTAGAGTGGGCAGATCCAGTCACTTACAAGTTGCTGGTGCAATTCCAGCTCACACAGATGAATGCTGTCTTTGTGTCCTTGGGCAAGACACTTAACAACCCACCTCTTCCCCAATGTCTGCGTACGCTGGTGTGTGCGAATGGGTGAGTGGTTCCTTGTTGTAAAGCGATTTGAGAGGCTTGAAGGTGGAAAAGCTCTATGTAAGTGTATATATATATATATATATATATATATATATATATATATATATATATATATATATATATATATTTATAAACATTTAAGGTTAGGCAAACAGTAGCTATGTAACCATAGATTAGGATCAGTCTCCAGGAAATTGTAAGTCAATGTAAGAAGCATGGAAACCCAACATATGTGGCATGAAGGTTGTGTGTGGATGTCATGAATAAATTTGCACACCCTTAACGGAAGAAATGTATTGCAAGTATGTTAAATTTCCTGTTTTCTTGTATAATAATGATACGTGTTGCTTTCTGACAGAAGTTCACACATCCACACATAATTTATTTACTTTACAGTTGGAGATGGTAAGCTAATATTATACCCACAGCTGCCATGGTTTAGATAGATTAGACAGAAGCGAGGTTGCTAATCTGCACCATTGGACTCTGACCACCAACACACAGGCACACACCACATTTTACTCGGTAAGGTGCGTGAAGTGTCTTGCCTGAGGACATAACCACAGTTCGCATCAGAGCCACTACCACCCCACTGTCACCTGGTACTCCAGTGGTCTCCTATCCAAGTACTAACATTGCTTGAATTTTGTATTTTCTATTTTTCAAAATCCATTTTTATCTTAAAAATAGACTTTGAAATTGTCCTGTTGACCTTATTACACCCTGCTCACTTTTTCTGTAAATTCTCCTAACCCGTGCTTTCTTTGTTTCTGGTTAAATAGGAATTCTGTTCCTTTTGATGGAGAATTTGGGAAAAGTTTCACTGCTAAAATATCACATAAAGTAGGTTGATTTATGTAAAATGTTCCATGTTTATGTGCAACAACAACAAGTCAACAATGCACCAATTCTCTGGGAGGCTTTAAAATGGCTTTCAGGTCCGTATAGAACGTATTTACTGTCAAGATCAGCAGCCCCATCCAAAATAATACAACCCGAATACAATGGCAGCGCCGGCGGCAACTTCCAGAATAAGGTGAATATTACACCAGATCGACTCTTGTGGGCTTCAAATCAAGTTATAATGTTGCTACCTCCTCCAAAACATACCTAGTGTTGTGTTTTGTTTCATTCACACATGTTTAAGTAACTCTTTATTATTAGTCTCTCTGAATCTACAAAGCTCAAAATGCTCTGTTCCACCTTGTGATGTCATGAAGCTGTAGTTTTCAGGTTAGCATCTACTTTTTACCTTTAGTTCAGTAGAGAACTTTAACGCTTTAGCACTTTGTTTGCATGCCTTTATTTTTATTTTTTGTCTTGTCTCGTCTCATTTCGACTCTGCTGTAGGTCAGATGGCGCTCCCCTGTCTGTAGTTACTGGTAAGCGTTCTTGTAGTGTGTGTACTTGTATGTGTTTTAGTACTGTGTATTTTTGAGTCGACTACGTGATGGAGCAGAGGTCAGCAGTGTCTGGCATACCTGGGGTCAGTGTGGTTTGTCTCCACTCTGTCAGACAGAGCAGGGAAAGGTCAGACATGGAGTGAGGGATACTACTACTACAGCTACACTAAAGGCTTACAGGCAGTGGAGGAAGGTAATGAAGTACTAGTAGTAAAGTACTGTATTTAAGTAGAATTTTTAGATATCTGTACTTTAAGGACCTGTTTAAAAATTGACTTTAAATTGACTTCAGTAAATACTTTTACTTTGAGCAAACAAAAATAAATAGACAAAAGTCACGAGAAAATTAAGATATTGATTTGTATTGTTACTGTTGACCAATATACGTATATATATATATTTTTTTGATCAATATCACTACATTTACACTTAAACAAATTAACAACACTTGTTTGAAATAGTTTTACTTTTTACTCATAAAGGAAATTTTTAAACAGGTACTTAAATATTTTGACTTAAGCAGATTTCTTTCATGTGATACTTTTACTTCAGTAACTTTTTGTTTCTATGTCTGTACTTTTACTTAAGTAACAAAACTGAGTACTTCATCCACCACTGCTTACAGGAGTATTTCTTAGGACTGCTTGCTTAAGAAAAACTGTATTAACAAGTAATTATGTTTATGTATGTGCAATTCTAGCTCTCACAGATGAATACTGTCTTTGTGTCCTTGGGCAAGACACTTAACCCACCTCACCCCTGGTGTCTGTGTACACTGGTGTATGAACGTGTGTGTGAATGGGTGAGTGTTTTCTTGATGTAAAGTACTTTGAGAGCCTTGAAGATGGAAAAGCTCTGTATAAAAATGCAACCATTTACCATGTTTGAAAAGATACTAGATTCATTCAGAACAGAATGTAATGCTGCATTATGTAACTTCTCTGGAGCGTCTACCACCTGCTTGTTTCCATAGTGATGATACAGCGTGCTTTAGGAGGTGCCTTGGCCTGGTTACACATACATAGAAACAATAACTAAGCAAAGCGATAGCATCTCTATGGACACATGTAGGTGGCTTATATTCACAAGAAAAGTTACATAATGTGCTTTTAATGATTATTCTTATTTATTAAATGTTGCTTGATGGCACAATCCAAGTATTTGACTTTATCTGGAATTATTTCATTTCATTTCTTGGGTATTGACGAACTGAGAAGCTAGTTTTACTTTTACACTAGTTTTACACTTTTCAACACTATGTCACCATTAACTGAATATTAGTCACTCACTAACTACCCAAAAGTTGTCTGTTAGCTCACTCTTTCCAGCACTTTCATTCTGTCCTTGAGCAAGACACCGCTCACATTTCCCGCGCGTATGTGTTTCTGCGTACAGTAAAACCCATTCTTACAGATGGCGAGCACATAATTATCAATCCAATATGGTTCACGCACAGGTCAAGTGGAAAATTATCATATATTTATCTATTGATTTGGCTGGAAAGCTTAGAATTAGTGTCAATTTGGCCTCCTATCGCATAATTACATATTGATAGAATATACAATTGCTGGATGATCTTCAAAGTGGAGTTGGCAAGGTTGCGCTGATCCGTATGCGGCGTGCAGTGTGTGACTAATGTATAAAGATGAAAGGCCGCGTACATGTTTAAAGAAATGAGAGGAGGAGTGAGGCTGGAGTCATTCCGGGGCCCTAGTTTGCAGCCATGTGGAAATGCAATCTTTAAAAATAAACTGGAAAAATGATGGTGAAAAGTAATTCGGTCTACGTCTATTAAGAGCTGTATTGTGCATGATATTATTTTGAGTAACTGTAAAGCGTGAGACATGGCATCTTATGTTTACACCAGCGTAAGTGTGTGGGATTTCTGGTAAAAGATATTACACTTCTATAGGGCATTATTTGCTAACACATTGCATATTTAGATCACCATGTTACCTTTTATTGTTTTGAAAATGCTATATTATATAACGCCATTCACTAAAAGCAACCTATTCAAATGTTTAATAAGTTTCAGTTTTATTTTTGATGCTCTGAGTCCCTCCTCCTCTTGCTCTTCACGTTAAGTCACCCCCCCTTCAGAGCGCCATCACAACGCAGTCAGTGGCATTCCACTATTGAAACTATTGCACATCACATCAGGTTTGTGAAGTTGTAGTGTATTATTTTGCATCAAGCTTGTGTTTACCTATGGAAAATTGCTGTGCCATGTTTTTGATGAGGGAACAACATAACATGGTTTTACATAATACATTTAAAGAACACAAATGCAAAACTGACATTTTTGAGCTTGTGATCATTAGATTGTTGTCCACTCATCAATAACATTCCTGAAGTTGTATTTTTGCTTCAGTCTTTCTTGTTTCAGTTAGTCAGTTATCCTTTCTAGGCACTCAAATGCTTTAGTCAGATATTGCCAGTTTTGTTGCGTCATAGATAAAGCTCTGGAGTTATCCTGTGAAGGTTTTAAGTCCATAAACCACCACTGGATTTGTTCTGTGGTCAAATTGGGTTCACAGCTAATGCAGGGCTCTGTTAGGCTCTATTATGTATTTACGGGGGATTGTTTATTCATAATTATAAAGCCTTACACTTGTAATGTGCTTTGCGGGCTTGTTGAAGCCACTCAAAGTGCTACTATAGTGATTATTCATTTGCTCCATGCTCGGTGATGGTAAGCTATTGCACCACGACTGTTGTCCTGGGGCAGACTGACAGAAGTGAGGCTGCCGATCTGTACCATCAGCGTCTCTCACCACCACCAGCACTGACACACACACCACTTTCATACTCAGCGGGGTGGGTGTCTTACTGTCTTGCTTAAGGACAAGACAACAAAACTTGGTCTGAGCGGAAACCAATCCTCTGACCTTCGGGTTGGGGGAAGACTGCTAGAGCCACTGTTGCGCTCATACTTTCCCATTGTTCAAACCTGTTGCTGACAGTAGAGGGCGCCCCAACGGCTAAATCTCTCATTGCAAACAGAGGCGAAGTTTATAAAGTAAATTTACAAAAGCAGTCACTAGTTTCATCTAGAAAATATGAAATACAAACCTCTCCCAAAGCTTGTTCAAAACACAATTAAAGCCACAAGAATATATGTGTGTGTTCTTTAAATAACACTACAGTGAAATGTGCTTGTGTTCAGTTTGCTTGTATCCTACCTGCACTGGATAAGACTGACAGAAATACAGGGACATGTCTCAGCTGGGTGCATGCGTCTCCTCTCCTCTAATGCGCTCCCTCGCTCCTCTGTTCTGCTTTGTAAATCCACAAAGCCAACGCGCCTTCTCCCCCTTGATATTCAACAAGTGCATCCAGAGTCGTACCTGGAAGTGAACAGTGTGGTGTGCGGGCTTAAGATCCCACTATAAATTATGTAATTTGGCCATTGTTCTTGTCTGACCCAAGAACAAAGAAATGAAAAGATTCCTTCTAGATTTTTTCCGCAGACAGATCCGAGACGTGGCATGGTGGGGTAAACGTTGTCATACTTTTAACTAGTGTTGAATGAAGAGCTCAGTTTTGTTACTCAAGTAAAAGTACAACTACAGTGGTAAAAAGTTACTCAAGTAAAACTATCACATGAAAAAAACTACTTACCGTATTTTCCGCACTATAAGGCGATACCTAAAAATTCTACTGAAGTACATTACTTTATTACTTGTACTACATTACCTTCCACCACTGCTTTTAACACATGAACTGGAGACGTGACAGAGTTTATGTAAATGAACATAATCTGGATTTTATTTAGATGTGGACTTGAATTATTTCTGTTTATTTTTAAATGTTTCAATCATATTTATTCAATCAGTGTAAGCAGACACTGGGAATGAGGAGGGTGAAGTGTCTTGCCCAAGGACACAACATCCACAGTGGATCAGACTGCTCTGCCAATGATGTTTTTTCATGATAGACATCACGAGCGACTGTCACTTGAATTCAACTTCTGCTAGAGTCACATGGGCTAAAAAACTAAACAACAAAATAAGCAAAATGTACAAAGTAGGTCAACTTAAAGAATTTAAAATGAAAAGTAATATTTATGAATGATTTCACGTAATTAATTTAAATTTTGGCCTCATTAAAGACTATAATATAGATCTAGACCACTGTATCGACAGAACATAGCAACATCTTCCCAACCTTATCAATGTTGTTCCACACCAAATCTTTGGTGCCGGGTAGATGAGGCCGATAAAGTGACCAGCTTTTTTTTTTTTTGCAAATTAGTGTATAATTATGTATTAATGGGTGAGTGGTTCCTTGATGTAAAGTGCTTTTAGTGCCTTGAAAGTGGAAAAGTGCTATATAAATATGACCATTTACTATTTACATAAAGGTATTAATTTATATGTAATTAAATAATTCTACATTCTCTAGTGAGTTGCATGAAGTAGACGTGTAATAGAGTTTAGCATTACACTTCTGCTACAAGGCTTGGTGTATTTTTAAAATGTATTTCCCTGTATAAAGTCTCTGAAATATAGTGTAAATTAACCAACTAAACAGTTATCATGAGCAATATATGTATTTTTTCAAAACTTAAGTTAGGGGTTGTATGTGTTTTGCATAGTTGCTACTGGCCACGCCCCCTTCCACCAAAATCTAATATTTAGCATTGGTCCTTGTGCAAAAAAGTTAAAGACCACTGCTTAGTAGAGAAGTAGAGAACAGGTGAAATTCTAACAGAACTAAGCCGAGTTCAAGGTCTTAAAAGTCAAACTCATTTGCCAGGTCTATTAATCTTTTTACTGCCCACTTTGAGCTGTAACTGCCTCCGCCTCCATTTAATTTCTTGAACTTACGACCTCTCGCTGCCAGTTCGCCGCAGTGCCAAAAACGTCATATTATTTTGTGCTTCCTCTAATCGGGACCGAATGGAACATATTGCCCCAAAAACGAAAAAAGACGGCCTCAAAGTGAAAAGGCAGGAATGAGTAATGGTTGTCGCGCTGTTAGCCGCGGTATAGCGTTAGCTACCACTGTTTTACTAGGCTTCATGCTGCATTGTAAGAGCTGGCACCGTCATATAGCGTTAGCATAGCACGTAGCAGCCACCCTCGTTTATTATTATATTAGGCACGCAAGCTGAAACATATGGGACCAGGATGCGGGCGACATGTCTACCCAGCAAGAAAATATCGAAATTGATGTCTTGAAAATATGCAAATGGAGATATCATGTTTTAGGGCTGTAATTGACTAATCGGTTGATGGAAGTTAGTGAATGAGATTTCGTATTTTGGTATGTATATTTAAATACATTTTTCCCTATTTTTTTCTTAGTTTGCTTAGTTTCTTTGCATACATTTTTGGGTTTTTTTTCCAAACTACGGTACAGGTGTAGTCTGGGTCAAATACATAAGAGATGTGTAGTAGTTTTTGCCACGCCCCCTTTTTAATCCACTAATCCACCATCAGGACATGTCTTTGGTCGACTACAGCCTGATCACGTTTGCAGTTTAGGATTAAGAAACTAATAATAGAGTAAATAAAGTAAAAGTGTAATATCATTTTTAAAAGATCATATTTCTGACTTTTGATTAGATTAGATTTTGATTAGATGTGTCCTTGTGTCCCGGGCAACACCACTGTGAGGTACTGCCAGGTGTACTTTAAAAAAAAAAAAGTACATTTGGGAAACCAGATTCACAAATTAATTTAAAGCAGGGCTGTCCAAACTACGGCCCAGGGGCCAAATGCAGCCCTCAGACCAATTTTTGATGGCCCTTATGCCTCCTCCTAAACTGGCCCAATTAATCAGGAATTATTTTTTACTGCAAATTGAAGAGATTCTCCCTCTATAACCTGAATAATATTGCATTACATTGTAACACAGACCTAAAAATAATTCAAGTCTTATTAAAGGTACAATGTCTGTCTTTTTTTTTTTTTTCATTATAAATATTTGTATTGCACAAAAAACATAGAAAACTGTGTGTCCTTACTGTGAGATGGCTTGCATCTCCACAAACCTGACTCTTACTTGGCCTGTTCTTTTGGCTATGACTTTCCACAGTATGGCATAAAACATATCTATCTTCATGAAGAATGTAGTGTGATTTTAACTTTCTATTTCTATGGACTAATGCGGTTGACTTTCCTCCTCCAGAAAGTTCCATACTGTCACTTTAATGGAATATTTTGACCTTTTGGAGCGTCCTGAGCAAACACCTGCACCAAAAAAGAAAGCAAAGCAGACAGTATATATGTTGGGGTTTTTTGTTTTTTTGTTATTAAAAGTGTGATTCAGTAAAGTCATAGTAAAGTATATTTTTAACCCAAAAAAAGCATGACCATAGACTGTATAGACAAATGGACATAGCTAACCTGCTAGCCACCGCGTTCCAAACAGGACGTGATCATGGGCGAACTTCCAGCTCCATCGACTCTGGCTCCGATTCACTTTACATTGGAAAACTGTCGCCCCTCTCTCTGTAACTGCTGCTGCCAGACTCATCATTTTGGTCTTAAAATGTTTATATTATCCGTCTCTACACGATCCTTGTGTTTCTATTTTGCTATTTTGTCTGTGAATCAAGATATAAACATTAGTAACAGACAAATCAGGCGCCGTCTTTCCCTGAGACCCCTCCCGCTAGCGTTAGCAACAGGTTTGATTGGCAACGTTGCTAAGCGCCTGCTCCCCACTAAACCAGCGGTGCGGGTGGGAAGGGGTGTTACCTTCAACAGCCTCGCTCCGGATTGGCTCTTTGGTTGCTATGCTACAGTCACAATTCTAAATATGGAACCGCTAGCCTCGATGAGCTTCATTTGACTGGAGCCGAACGCTGTGGGTGACGCCACACTCCCCTAGTTCACCTCTTTATACAGTCTATGACCACAACTCAAAAAAATGTTGAAAAATACAGCTTTATGTGACCACACAAAAAATGAATAAAAATATTTGGAAGAAATACTTGAGTCATTTCGGTCGTTTTTTGGTTGGGTGGGCATGGTCGTGCTGGAGATGCAATATTGTGAGGAATGAGTCCGCTGCGAATCAAGCGGTCCAGTGAAGGGTGACGGAGCTTTAATGTTCATCATATAAAATCAAATCTGCACCTAATTCCCTGAGGCCTCGCTGGGCTAATGGATGGAGCTGATACCTCACTATAAACTGCAGCCAGGGGCATTCTTAACAGCCTTCTTTGCCAAAAACGTGCCAAGGTTATATAATACAGACTTGAAGATTAGGTATGTGGGGGTGTAGCCAAAAACAATCAATGACAAGGTCGAAAGTAAGGCTGGATAATGTATAATACAGGCTGTCCATAAAGTCTCTTTAGACAAGGCAAGTTTATTTGCATAGCACAAGTCGTACACAAAGTAATTCAAAGTGTTTTACGGAATAAGAAAGACATTAAAATCACAATACGACAAATCAAAACATAAATAATCACAAATAATCATCACAACATTAACATTAAAAAAGAAGAGGGCAGAATAAAAACCTTTCAGTCACAGCTAAACATTGTCAATGTAGAGGCCTGTCTCACATCTTCAGGAAGACCGTTTCTGGTTTTAACTGCATAAAACTGAAACTCTTTAAATTAATTACAAAGACAATTGATAAAATATATTAATTACATTTGTTCCGTTGTACTCAGTGGTTATAAACGTTTTTAATCACATTGCATTTTTATATATCAAGCTGTTGATTAAAGAGGCAGCCTTTTGAATGAACCCCTGAGAAATGGATACTCCTCACGAGAAGGGACAATGTGTATCATGGGTTATATGGGACTATGTTAAAGACATCGTGTATCGAACAAAGATATGGGACATTACTGAACTAAACCAAAAGATAACAGATGCTATTGCAACCACTGATGAGGCTATGCAGCGAACATGGCAAGAAAACGAGTACCGCCTTGATGGGCTTCGTATGACTAATGGTGTCCTTATAGAGGTGTATAAAATATAACTTTGGAAACCATTGAGTACAATAAAAGTAAAGAGACTTTATGGGCACCCTGTACTACTGGTGATCAGAACTCAAAGAAGAAATGAAAACCAGAGTCAGCTTTATATGCAAGAAATTGTAGTTTTTTTCCAACCAAATAAAAGTAGTGTAATGTCTGCAAGTTTAAAGGTCACATATAACACTATTTTCTGATCTATGTTATAATGTTTCATCACAAACAGACCTGGAGCTATATTTTGCTTCATTCACACATGATACAGGAAGTGCTCCACTGTGTTTTCAAAGTCCCTAAGCTACACCTGCACCAGAGTCAAACCGCACAAAACTGCCCAACAATCTAAACGCGACAAGTGAATTCATTCTAAGGATTTAAACATAACATGACATAAAGTGTGGCATGCATATAAGAAACATTTTGCACAATTGTTGTATCTGCTCTACTTGCTGTCATCCCTTCCAAAACGATGTATATTTGTTGCCAGATATGAGCACACTCCAATTCGCAAAACACTGAGAAACATCACACTATATCTCCACCTTTAAACTCTTTACACTTCGGAAAACCCCAAATCCTATCTGCACTTTTCTCATATCGTGCTCGGGAAAGGAAGCTGTGCCGGGAGAGAGGTAATAAAACGCACCGTAGACATTTTTCATTCTAGTTTCTCTAATATAGATGTCACCAGAATGTGGATATGTAGACCCAGGCAAAATGTGCTTTCCTAGGCTGTTTGGCCTAATGGAGATATTGGGAAGAACAAGTCCTGAGGCGGGGATAAGGCACTGTGCCGATATGAGCCGAGAGGGCCGTGATGCCTTCAGGGACCTCTGCGACTTCAGTAAATGTGAGTGTTCAGACAGCAGGGAGAACTGAGGGCGATTTAGCTCGAGGCCAATAACCCAATGTCACTACATGGTACTTGCTACTAGAGTTTTGCGTCTAGGAGAGTTTCAATGGGCAATTTAAAACAGCAAGTTTTCATAATGTGATCTTTATGAAGTTGTTTTAAAAGGAATTATAGTATTTTGAGCTTTGCACCAGAAAGAGCATCTGGTGTTTATAGGCCCTCTACTCCATTTTTTCCATGTATTTGAGCAAACTTTGTCCCAGAACAGATATATTGTATAAGTAGCTCTTGTCAAAATAAGTCCACCGTGTGCTGCCTTTATCTAATTATAAAGCGTATTTTTGTTTGACAGCCAGGAAGTGTGTGTTAGCATGCTATTTGTTGTTAACTTGACTGTCACAGTAAAACTCTGCACTGGTCTCACTCTGAGAGTTTGGAATGTAAAGTAAGTGAGGAATAACTCTGGATCACTGCAAACTGTTTCAAATTAACTACTTCTGTTTGTTTGTTTTACTTTTTTAAGACAGTAAAAATTTTGTCTAGTCTAGTCCCCCCCCCCCCCCCCCCCCCCCCCTTTAATATTTATTTATTAAAGGCATTTTGGCTGCCATCCAGAAGTAACTTTCATATTGAAGGTACTTGTCTGAGGTCCTGATGTATACTGGCCTAAGAGGAGGGGAGCTCCATTAGTTCTGCAATATAGGGGAGGATTTATACCCTGAACCTTGCTCTGGCCTTGTTTACTTCATACAAAAGATATTTTTGAAAGCAAATCCATAACCCCTACCCTCACCCTGGTCCAAACCTTACTCATAACCCAACAAATGTGAGATCATAGAGCTGTGGGAAGAAGAATACAAAGGCAAAAATGGGTCAACAAAAACAGAAAAAAACTGAAAATGAAATGTATCCAAAAAACATGTAAGTAGCAGAAGCTAATTTTGTCCCCTTATGTGCCATATGATGTCCGCATTAACCCAAGCACAAAATGCACTCTTCAGTATCCAAAAATGATGTGCTAATGCATCCTTCCTGTTTGGATGCACCAGGTGGGATAATGGAAGCCATTTTTAGCTCAAAAAATGGAAAAAAAAAAACAACAACTCATAAGCCATGTAGACAGACACGTGTATCCATTAGTAATGGAGTGTACCAGATATTTCACTTTGATATGACACCAATCAATACCAAGACTAATATAACAACACAGAATGTGATACCTCCATTTACACTTAAAACAACAATCATACATTGTTCTGTAAATGATGCATGTTTAAGTTTCAACATACACTTTAGAACATTTCGGGAAATTTCATGCCAGTAAATCAGCAGAACATGATGGACTGGATGTGAAAGTGAGCTCTTGAAGGATTCAGTAGATTAACAAGTACTTATTTATTTAAAGGTAGACTATGTAACTTTTGTATTGAACTAAATGCTCGATAGATGTGTCTAATGACATACTGTGGAACATTCCAGGCAAAGTTATAATATTTCCACAGAGACCACCACCAGAAAGGTTACATAGTGCTTACGTAGTACTGGTTAAAGACACTGTACCATATTATTTTCCTGTTTATTTGAGAAAAATATCTTTCCCCAATACAGATATATTGTATAAGCAGCTGTTGAAGTCAAAATGAGCAAATCAGGAAGTGTGTGTGTGTTAGCATGCTAGTTATTGTTAGCTTTACCATGACTGCAAAACACCACTCTGGTCTCTGAGAGTTGACAAAAACGCTTAAAAACCCATAAACTGTTTAAAAATGACCGTAAAAATCAGTTACAGCACCTTTAATGTATCTTTGTTGTTGTTGTTTTTTTAATAGTTTTTTTTTTTTTATTAATTTTTTTTGGCTATATTACTACAGTATTCTCATTAAACACCATATCAGAATAAACTGCATGTGTATTGTAAGCATTGCTAATCCCAGTGCTGGTACCACTAGTATCCATGTCTGTATCAGGTCCCTGGGTCTCACCTGTCCTGCCTGTGATCCCTTTAGAGCTGTAATCTGCCTCTGCACACGGCCCTCTTCTGTTACTTTACCGTAAGCTCCGGTCTCTGATGACTTGATAACGCGGTTAAATTGGAAACTAATCCTAAAAGGTTTTGTTCATATTCTAACTGCATTTTCTCAGCTATTTATCTCTATCTGGATACTGCATTTCAATGAACAGTATCTGATCAAGTCCAAACCAACAGAGACTTGATAAGAGTTTAGATTCAATTTGGGTCACTGTGAAGTTGGATTGGCACTGGCAAAATGAAATAAATATCAAAGGGGTTGTAATGAGTTGTGTGTACTCAGTTTTTTTCAGTTTCACGTGATGACAGAATAAGTTTTCTATTGATAACGTTGTACTTTGCCATGAAATATCTAAAAGGTAAATGCACAAATGTTGAGCCTGATCATTTGTATTATGGACTAGACTATTTGTGTAAACTCAAGGCCCGAGGGCAAAATGTGGCCCACTGTGTCATTTTATGTGGCCCGCGAGAAGGTACATTAAAAGGCATGACTGTCATTTTAAAGTCTAGGCTGCTTTGATATTTACATTGACCATAAACTAATGAGATTTTCCAACAAGTGGAAGTGAGAAATATTTGCAAATAATGATCACAAAATGTTCAGGAAGAGGAAAATTTTTCAGAGTGGAAGGCAGTTTCAAGAAAGGTGAATAAAAGTTTGTGCTTCAAAGAGAAAAACCTGTATGTTTTTTTGTGTTATGACGCAGTGTCGGTTATGAAAGAATACAATCTACGTCAGCATTTTGACACCAAACACGGAGCGAAGTACGCAAAAGTTAGCCTTCAAGAAAAACAACAAATTGTCCAATAATTAAAAGTCTGTAAAAGTCTGTTTTTGAAGCAGTGCTGAAGGTTTGTGAGCAGATTTGCCCCGACCAGATACACACTTTTAAAAAATGTCAGTTTATCAGGGGATACGCAGTTACACAGACATGAACTATTTGCAACTTGAATAAGTAATAAATAGAGAAACAGTTATTTAAGTTAAAAAGTAGTTTAGCTTTATTAAATATTATTGGCCTATAGATGTTGTTGCGTTATCAGAAAACCAGCAATATGAGCTCAACTTTCTAACAGTACTCTTAACTCAGTAGATATTGACCAAATACTGATAACTGACCTAGTCCAATTCAAAAAGGATTTTCAAAACACATATAAACCTGGAAATTGCATTTTTTTTTTAGGTGACGTACTTGGATACCCACTGCACATAACACCACAGTCTGATCCCGCTAGAAGCAGACTAGGAGAGGCATTCAACTGCGTAAGGTAAGAAACAGGCTGTAAATATTAGATGTGTTTGGACACAGCGACAACAGCAGCAGCGATGACAAACCACCTTTCCTCTGTGACAAGCTAGCACATGTTGTTTTATTGTTTTGATCCAATATGAAAGTGAAAGTACAACTACGCTACAAATGTGTCAGTGTGTTTGCTGACATGTCTAGGGTGACTAGATTTTCAACATTCAAAACTGGGACACAACCGGGTTGGGATGGATGGTATAAAACACATTGTGAAAAGAGAGCACGCTGTTGTCCGTTCTCGACTCCTTGTTCGTCTGTATATAATCTGAGGGACTGTTGATGCATTTTTTTTTGCCTTATGCTCATTTACAAGCAGGGTTTCTGTATTTTAGCTAAACAAATGATAATATACTTACCCTTTTACTGTTTAAAGGTATCAAATCATAGTGACATCTGGGACTTTTCATGTATAAAACTAGGACGAATCAATGGTTTTGGATAAATCTGTTGGAATAGTGGAAACAGGGCTCAAAACTGGGACTGTCCCGGGTAAATGGGGACGTCTGGCATGTCAGAAAAGGGAATTCCTAATGTTAAAAGTGTGGTTATGTGTCATTTTTATTAGCATTAATAGATTCTAAGTTGAATTGCTAATGCTAAATTTCTAGACACCTCTGAATGTCTCATACAGAAATTTGCAAATTAAAAACATTTATCTATAGAATACCCTAAGTCCAAACACAAATAATACACCTAAGACCAAAAGCATTGTAATTACTTTTAGTTATCACACAAAATACAGCAATTATTCTGCTCAGTTAAAGCAGCATTGTGTAACATTCTGGACATGGCACATAACCGGTGTGATTCCATGGAAGTAGAAAGTTAAAATCATACTTTTGAATATTCTCCATGGAGATAGACGAGTTATCTGACATGTGGAGTATTACAGCTAGAGGGACAACGTTTCATAAGACAAGTTAGGCTCTCTTCCAGGCAAATACAAGTCAGGTTTGTGGAGATGCAAGCCACTTTTTTCCTAAAACTTTAATGAATGAGTGAGAAGAGATGTGTAGTTTATGGATTCACTTGAAACTTTAACTTCATTTTGACTTTTTCCTAAAAACTTGCTCCTATAATCCGTACCAATCCTAATACAACCTAGAAGTTTATATATTTTTTTCTATTTTGTTACAGATACTTTCAGCTGTAATAATACCGCCACACTATAGCAAACTTTTTTCTGGAAAACTGGGGCACAGTCCAACTTTTGTGCACCGTATATCCAATTATCTCCTCATCACCACCTCCTCGCAGTCCCCGGCAACCTGCTTCCATCCCACAGACGAAACACAAATGCCGAACGGTAGACATATAATTTATCCTCTCAACATGACTATTACACACAAAGATTAATAAACACCATCCTGAGCTATGGCGTCAACGGAACCTCCCGGGACCCAACCAAATTGGAAAACATCTCTCTGGTTAAAAATATAAAAACCAAAGAGACTTCTCCTCTTCGCCATGGACAAACAAGTATGGCCAGCCACAGTGGTGCTTTCTGTGCAAGTCTGTATATTATTCCCACCATTAAAACAATCATGGCGGAGGAGGAATGCACTGGGCGATTTGGGGTGGACCGGAGAGGAGGTAATGACCCATATGTTGGACATGTGGGACAGATGAAGCTACAGTGTGGCGCTGTGTGAGGGGAAGGTCGTGTTTTTATAGCAGAGGAATAGGATTTTGTGTGTAAATAGTTGTATGGGATTAGTAGGGGAAAGAAGTATGTAACAAGTCGTACAGTAGTGATGGGACAATACCATATTTTTTGAAGCGTAACTGGATACTTTTGGTAATTTTTCAATAGCAGTGCTTGATACTGGTCTAACTTTATATCTCATTTTACATTCTACCCCCTGCGTACAGAACCAGCAACAACATTTTTTGCTCTGTTTGATCTGTGCTGCTGTCTTGGCCAGAATTCCCTTGAAAAAGAAATTAGTAATCTCAATGGGACTTTCCTCCTATAAAAAAAGAAAAAGAAAAAGAAAACAATTCTATTAGGGGACTCTTGATTAATAGACTACTTTGCCTACAATGGTCTTTGTAAAATATGGATGCTGGGATTTAGGAAGTGACAATTCAGATCAGAGAGTTCTTTTAGATTTAATAATCACCTTGAGAACCAAAACACCAAATTATAACATAAACATAAACCTTTTTCACTCAGGGAACGTCCTTCTCTTGCCTAAAAATACAATTATTTTCTGGTTAGTAAAGGTGTTATGAACAGTAACGATTATGAAATACTTTAGAGACTAAATTAACATGCCATCCCTTCGATAACATTCAAACAATATAGTTTGACCCACTTTTCTGAGAATCCCTGGGGACTTCCTGAGAATCTTTAGGGACTCATTTGGTTGGGAATGACATGGCCGTCAATGGTTTTGTAATTAAAAATAAATCTGCATGGGCTACAGTAGCTCAGTTGGTAAAGTGTTTGTTTGCTGAGCCCAAGGTTGGTGGTACAAATCCTGGTCTTGTTAAAAAAAAACAAAAAAACATCATTGGTTGAGCGGTCCTTGGGTAAGACACTTACCCCACAGTGCCCCCAGTGTCTGCGTACTCTGGCGTATGGTAGTTCCTTGATGTGGTGCCTTGAAGGTGGAAAAGTGCTTTATAAAATTGTGACCGTTTATCATTAGCATTACATTTATCAGTAAGATCTATATTCGATTTGAACATATCTACCTCATATGTGGGGACACAGATAAGTCAGGTTTATATAATATAAAATCTAAATGTTACACTCCTTTAAGCGTAGTTGTTTATATCTCTTTGCTTATCTCCAATCTCTCACCCCACATGACCCACGCCACAACTGCAACCACTCTGCATGCCTCCGCACCATCTCACCCTGTTTACCGTCAACCCTGCGCCTCGACAGTGATAAAAATCCCTCACAACCGCCGCCGCCACAACCGCCGCCGCCTCGCAGTGATTTGTTGCGCGCTCATTTGGACGGCTGCTTGTGCTAGCGAGCGTTTGGTGCCAGAATGCGCACAGAGCAGATGCAGCCACAGCCCTGTCTCTCCGCATCGCACATGGAGCCCGCAGATGCGCGCCGGGCCAAGGCTGTGACTTTAATTATCACCTCGCAGCAGCCTAAATGAAAGCGTGAGGCGTCATTCTCAGAGCGTGATAACGAGAAGCAATGTGAAAATTCCCCTCATTAAATCACATCACTATGTTCAATTTGCGTATATGTAGGTTTGGTATATTTTGGAGTGGGATTTTTGTTAACGTTGATTGTTATTGTTTGAAACTTGATTCAAAAGTTATGTTGATCTGTGCAATTATTCCAATTTAAATAATGGTTTTAATTATTATTGTTTTAATTAGCTTTAATTCAGAATAATTTGTGAGCCTGCTCTGCCCCTCATTCATTTTCTACACTTTTCTAATCTACATACACTGTTAAAGTGGCTCAAACCACATGTCAAACAGAGCTCCTAAACTGGGTAGTGCCTGTGGACGAAAGAAAAGACATGAAGGGGTGGAATCTGGGGGTATAAGAACAGTGTGATTGGTCTAACACACTATCTACACTTCAAACTCCAACTCTGGAGCCAGGTATTTGGAATCACAAACATCTGGCTGTAATCGAGACTGTCTTTTCTGATGTCACCAACTAGCACTAAGTGTGTGCTGCCTTCACTTAGTGTTTAGACCAGACATGGGAAAACTACGGCCCGGGGGCCACACACGGCCCTTTGGGCTTATTAATCCGGCCCGCCGAATGTGACCAAATTGTATTAAAATAGGTAAGGGTAAACCTTGTTCAAAGTTTTTCTGCTGTGTTTATTTAACTGAAATTATAATAAATAAAAATAATACAAATAATAAAATATTACATTAATTATTACGTTAATTAATGCATTTGGAAAACAGTTTGTGCAATGATGAGAGCCGACCTCGCTATAAACGTCATCACAACAAAGCTGTGGAGTTGTCAACATCTCCTATGGAAAACTGCAGATCACACTAGTGAACAGCAAAGTTTCAGTCTTGATCCTGTTAGATCTGAGTGCTGCCTTTGACACTGCGGATCATGAGATCCTCTTACAGAGACTAGAGGACTGGGTGGGCATCTCTGGTACTGCACTAAACTGGTTCAAGTCCCAACTAGAAGACAAGGAGTGCTTTGTTGAAATTGGAAACTGTGTCTCAGATCACGTGGTCCTGACCTGTGGGGCGCCCCAGGGGTCAATATTGGGACCCCTTTTGTTCAATCTCTACATGCTGCTGTTAGACCAGTTAATACGCAGCAATAATGTGTCTTACCACAACTATGCAGACGGCACTCAGACTTGAGCTATAACAGCCACCTTAAACCAATAACATCTGCAGCTTTTTACCATCTAAAAATTAAAGGTATACTGTCTAAACCAGACTTGGAGAGACTTATTCATGCATTTGTCTCCAGTAGGTTAGACTACTGTAATGGCCTGCTCACTGGCCTCTCCAAACGAGCGTTAAGACAGCTGCAGTACATCCAGAAAGCTGCTGCTCGGGTCATAAGTCCTGTGCACTGGCTTCCTGTTGCTCAGAGAATAGACTGTAAAGCAGCTCTACTTGTTGTTAGGCCATGGAGAGACTTGTACACAAAGTACATCTCTGAAATGTGCCATATGACACATCTTGCACTCTGAGGACCTCTGGGACCGGCCACCTACTGGTATCTTTGAGTCAGGACTAAAAATGGGGAATCAGCATTTCAGTTTTATGCAGCTAAAACTTGGAACAGTCTTTCTGAAGATGTGAGACAGGCCTCTACTTTGACAATGTTTAAATCCAGGCTCAGAACAGTTCTGTTTAGCTGTGCATATGACTGAAATGTTTTTATTCTGCACTCTCCACTTTTCATGTTAACATATGATGATTTATGTTTTGATTTGTTTGTATTGTGATTTTAATGTCTTTCTTATTCTGTAAAGCACTTCAAATTACTTTGTGTACAAAATGGGCTAAACAAATAAACTTGCCTTGCCTTACTTTAATATCTCTACCTTCAAGTTTCACTGTTATCCCTCCTTCAATAAACTGTGCCTTATATCTGTGCCTTTTTTCATCCAGGAGTCAAAATTGGTTTTCAGTCAAAACAATAAAACCTCCAGTGTGCAGAATGTAAACAAACGTGCCTCAAAAAGTTATCTCGAGACAAAGAAGTCCAAAACTGCAGCGCTGGTTTGAGTCTATCTTTCAAATTCTTTCCGACGACATTTGCCGAGCTTGTGATGTACGATTTGATTACTATCACGCTACTATGACATTTCACTAAGCTGAAAATCAATGGGACTCAATGGGGAGGTTGTCTCGGATATAAATCATCAGACTCCCTCTTATCTGTACGTCTATGTGACATAAGATGTAAAATAGAAGGAAAGACAGCGTTGATGGAGAGATATAGAGAGGGCAGAGGAGGAGGGAAAAGATGATTGGAGGAGGAGGAACAGGAGGGTGAGTGGAGATGGCAGGAGATAGAAAGAACAAATTAAAGTGAGTAAAATGGAGAAGAGTAGATTGAGATGAGAATGCAGTTTAGACAAAAGGGAGATATGCAGTGACTTGGGCAAAAATTACTCAAATTATTCAAATTCTATTCAAAAAGATTTCTGAAACCTTGGATATTTACTGTGCGTTCAGTTCACATACCATACATATTCAATTGGGACTAAACTAGGGACTAAAAACGTAACTAAAACTGGATTCTGCCGAGGTTAAACCAAGACTAGAACCAAGACTAGAACCAAGTCTATATCAGGACCCAAACCAGAATTTTCCGAGTGCAGCTTACAGTATGTGCCCAGTCAATGAGGTTGGATAATAGGACAAAGTTATACTGGTTTCTGTGATGGTCAATGACACCATGTCCTGGAGCCTGATGAACACTGGTATTGTTTTAATAAGAATAATAAAATCTTATGCAGCTAATAAGCCTTTTCAAAATATTTTACTCCCATCTGTTGCCAGCAGAGGGCACCAAACATGTAATCCTTGTGTTTAAATCATAGACTGTATAGATAAATAGACATAGCTAACCTGCTAGCCGCAATCCAATCAGGAAATGAGCATTGGCGCGTTTCCAGCTCAATCAACTTTGGCTCAAAACCACTTTACGTTGAAAAATTGTCACTCATCCTTCTTTAATTGCTGCACTCAGTCTCGCTATTTTGGTCTTAAAATGTTCATATTAACCCGCGCCACATGATCCTGGTGTTTTTATTTCGTTAATTTGTCCATGAATCAAGATATGAACATTAATAACAGAGAAATGAGGCGCCTTCTTTCCCCTCTAACGTTAGCAACAGGTTTGATTGACCGTGTTGCTAAGCACCCATTCCGTCCTAAACCAGTGTTGCAACCAGGAAGGGGTGTTACCTTCAACAGCCTCGCTCTGGATTGGCTCTTTGGTTGCTATGATACCCGTGGTCGAAATTCCAAATGTGCAACTCGCTCCAACTACGCACCAATAACCACTAGCCTCGATGAGCTTCATTTGAATAGAGCTGAACGCTGTGGGCGACGTCACACTCACTTAAGTCCACTTCTTTATACAGTCTATGGTTTAAATCAAACACAAAACATGCTCAGGAGATGCTCACAAAAAGCATATGTACGTCAATAAGCCACTTAACACTGAAAGGCACTGAGCACCATCCTCTCTAACCTGAGAAGTCCTTCAACTCGAGTGGCACAAAGTATCACCTATGCAAAGCAGATATTTAGTCAATCACACCAATCCAACAGTGGGAGCAGCTCACAGGCAGTTCACATAAGTTAAACACTGTGTATACTGAAATGTGCCAGGGAAAAAAGTGGTTTCAGGGAATTGCCTAGTGGAGGTAGTGGGGAATGAACACAGCAGAATTTGTGTTTTGGAAGAAAGATGAGGGGAGATAGCTGGGAGGAACTTTGGGTGGTGAAACAGGCACGGATTTGTACAGGCAAGAGTTCAGCATAGTTGATGCCAGAATTCGAATTGATCGTGCTGAATTAGGCGTGAGAGGAGCCAGCTTAATTCCTGATTTGATGAGGCTTTCTAGATAGTTGGGAAGGGCCATGGGTGGAGGTGGAAGGGAGGAAAGGGAGAGTGAAGAGTCCCTAGAGCAAGGGTCACCAACCTTTTTGAAACTGAGAGCTACTTCATGGGCACTGAGTCATATGAAGGGCTGCCAGTTTGATACGCTCTTCAGAAATAACAAATTTACTCAGTTTGCCTTTAGTTATACTTTATTAATAATGGTTAATGATAATCATCTATATGAAGACATTGGTCACGTTAATAGTTTCTCACAATTATCAACAATGAGCAAAGGAGGGAAACATATCAGTATTCAGCACTTTAACTTTATTAATCTTAGTAATTGTTAAATTTTCAGATCATCACTTCCATCACTACATCTCATAGGAAAAATATCCCATTTTCACTATCCACTGACAAACCTTTTTAACAAAACAAACTATGTTGCACCATGTTTCAAAAAGTTATCAATTATGTAATGTTAAAGAAAAATCAACCTACACATTTTTAAATAAATCTTGTTTGCTTTTTGTGACTTTTTCACCGGTGTCGTGAAAAAGACCCAGTTACCCCAGTTACCCAAAGCTGCCTTTAGCTCAGGTCTTTTTCTGCCCGTACTGCGCCTCCTAGTGGGTGGTTAGCGTGGAGCGTGGAGCTATTTTAAGATATTGTCATTGTTAAATCTATATAAATCCAAAAGTGATTAAAAATAGCAACAGAATAAAACTCAATTTCAGATTCAGCTCATTAGTGAGTTGTGCTATTTTTAGAACCTGCCTGCAGGCGACTCATGTAGGCCTTGAGGGCGACCTGGTGCCCGTGGGCACAGTGTTGGGGACTTCTGCCTTAGAGGGAGTAGATGTAGCAAATGGGACCCAGGGCTGGTCTGTGGGCAGGGGAGGTGATGGGTCTGAAACCTCTGCTGGAGCATTCAGAGTTGCCAAAGAAGAGACATATAGAGAAAGGTTGACATATTATCAATTCATGGGTTTTATCTTCCTGATATAGGCGACAGTTTTAACTCTATTCACCATTCAAAATAAGTAATATTTTGTTTTAAATTGTTAATTGCCATAGCAACAGTCAAAACATTGTATCATTCTGAAGTTCATTAATAGAGTAAGAAATTTCCTCTTAGCAATATATTGTACAATTTATAGATATATATATATGCGTGCTCTTTTGTTCTCTTTGATGAGCTGGAAAATTACTCTCTATTAAATTAAGAATTGCCAAAAATATTATGTAATTAGTAATCGGTTAAAATATTTACCGAAATTGTCAAATAGAAAAATAAAAAATAAAAAACTCACTTTTTCCTCAATTTTAATGTAAATTTATAGTTTTATGCTTATACTTTACAATCATTAAAAAGTCATCCTATGTATTTTCTCCTTCTTGAAAATAACCAGTAAATATTCCCTCTGAATAAAAATATATATTTGAAGTAACTTGCTAACAGATGTGCTAGGTCTTGCTTTTCTCTCCGGGTGTCAAAGGCCATAGTTACCCGCTCCCCTGTACCACCTGTGCCCACTATAAAACCACTCACATATGCTCTGGATCTTTATTCAAAACTGGGACTCCACTGTTATGAAGTCAGCCTGGTCCCTTCCAGACTGCAGCGCTGACACGGGGAGCGGCGGAGGAACCAGCGTGACCGGCGCACAGCTCATTTTAGGCCCAGCAGATGTGCACAGGCTCTGGGGGAAGAGACGCGACGAGGGGGGGGGGGGGTGAGATCCTGGAGCATAACCGGAAAAGAGAAGAAGACCAGAGAAGAGAAACTATTCTGTAAGTACCTTTTTTTTTTTTTCTTACCTTATTCAACACGGAAATGAGAAAAGCAGGAGTAAAGTGAAACAATAAAAGTGTAACAATTAAAGGCACTGTACTCAATTTGTTCTTGTATTTTAGCAAATTTTGTCTTGCACCAGCACAGATATATTGTATAAGCAGCTCTTGAGGTCAAAATAAGTCAGCTGCGTGTTGTCTGCATCTAATTATAAATCATTTTATTGTCCGATAATCAAAATAAGGGATTTTATTGTCTAATAATCAGGAAGTATGTGGTTAGCATGCTAGTAGTTCGCTTTACCATGACCACAGCAACCAGTTTAAAATGAATTAGTTGTTTTTTACATTTTGAAGACAATAAAAATAAAAAACAGCACCTGTAATAAATATATAACAAATGATTATACTTATATTTAGATGTCGTTGTTGTCAGTCTTTTTTTTTTTTACTTTTAAGCCACTTCTGTCCAAAATGGCAGCCCCCAACATGAAACTATTGATTTATTTCAGACAAATAAGCAGCAATTAATGCATACTGTCACTGTGTCCTTGGGCAACACACTAAACCCACCCTGCCCATGTACGAATGTAACGTTAAGGAGAAATATTGATGATGCCGCAACTATTATCAAATCGTGTCATACTTACACAAAAGTATGACTTATAAAACATGTACTTTTCAAAGTCTGTACCTCAAAACACATTTTCAAAGTAGGGAAACTGAATTCACACACAAAAAAACTTTATTATCAAGAGAGAACAAACTGTGCTGGAACTGATTTCATGATTCACAGTGCATTGCAAAGATTCCCAAATGTAAGATTTTTAAGAGCCAAAAAATGTTTCTCGAATGTAATTTCTCATATACAGTACATACGTAAAGACTTGACACACCTCAGATCAGCATGAACTTAACCCTGAACCACACTGTTTATGCACTATACAGAAAAAAGTGATCTTAGAAGATATTTGAGCTCATTTTTGGGTGTGTAATGTGGATTTTTGCACACTTTGTAAGATTCAAAAGGTGCTGCATCTGATTTTTACTGCGTTTCAAACCTCACTTACCTTACGCATTCAGAATATCCTAATTATTCACTGTGATGAGTTTATAAGCTCTTACCACAACTCGCAGAGACCAGAGCAGAGTTTTGTCAGTAAAGCTAACAACAACTAGCATGCACTTCCTGATTATCGGACAATAAAATGATTTATAATTAGATGCAGACAACACAGCAGATTTAAAGAACTACTTATACAATATAGAAAAACACATACGTTTTTGTTTTTTTTCCCCTCACTGTCTGACATGCAATCAGACTAAACCTTTCCTGTTTTAGGTCAGTTAGCATTACCAAAATTATTTCTATTTGCTAAATGCCTCGTTTCTGTGTAAACTCTGCACACCTGACTGGGCGACAGGTGCGTGGGAGGTGAAGGACATTGTCTGAAGAATAAAGGAAACTCCTGCACACTGTCTCACTCTTAATGCAATTTTATTCCACACAACGTTTCGGTCGCTCTGACCTTCCTCATGTATGAGGACAGCCCCTTCCACTCCCCTTATATAAATTAAGGAACTGCCCCCTTTAGTTTAATCAACCAATAATAGTGAGACACATGTATTTACAATCAGACCCCAAAAACACCCGCAAGATTGTGCATAATTCACTATACAAACGTTTTTTGTGAGTTAAAATGCATGAATATTAACTAGAAAAATATAATGATTATTATCAATCAGAAAAAAACACCAGATATATACTATCATTTTTAGATTTTTGTAAAAAACAACATAAATGACATAACTGACACCCCCAACAAGTTCCATTACATCTCCCTCCTAACTCAGAGGGAGGGCAAAAAACAGTTCTCTACATATCCACATCACAACATTACATGAAACAACAGTTCATCATTTAAGCCCTTTGGACTAAGAGTTTGTAGGGTTAAAATCCAATAGGCTTCGCGTCTCTTTAACACGCGGTCGTGGTCGCCACCCCTCCGTGGAGCAGGCACCTGTTCAATCCCACAAAAGTGAAGAGAAGACACGTTTGTTTTAACAGGTTAAAATGGACAGCTATTTGTGTTCACTGTTTACGGTTTTTAGTTTTCGTGTGGTTTTTCCCACATATGTATGGGCAGCGCAACAGGTACACCACGTGGGTTGATGCGCACGTGGTGACACTCTTGATGGGAAACTTCTTTCCAGTAAAAGGATGGCAGAAATATTTGCTAAATGCCAGAATAATGAGAGAGATTATAGACATTTTTTCATTGCTTTCTTATTCCCACTTTCCCATGGTGTTTATACTTGTGTATAATTGTTTGAACAGATGAACGTGGCTCCTTCAGGCATCTGGAAATTGCACCCAAGGATGAATCAGATTTGTTCAAGTCCACAATTCTCTTTCTGATATATTGGCAGAATTCTTTTCGACTTTCCCATGATGTTACATGAAGAAGCAGTGTGTTTCAGGTGTGTCTAATTAACTCAAATTGGATTAACTCAAATCTTGTCAATAAACTATCAGAAACTTCCAAAGACATGACATCATCACCTGGGTTTTCCCAAAGTGTTTAAATACATAGTAATCTTATTGTATGTAATAAAATTGTCGAAAAAAATCCTTCTTTCATTATTCTGGCATTTAGCAAATAGAAATAATTTTGGTAATCTAACAGACCTAAAACGGGAAAAGTTTTGTCTGATTCATGTCAGACAGTGAGAACAAAAAACATATGTATCTTTTTATATAGTGTATGTACATTTCTGGTTTCTGCTGTATCTGAACTGGTGCAAAACAAATTTTGCTAAAAAAAAATCTGGTACAGGGACTTTAAATATGTGTCTCCTGGTCAATAGTGAATGTACAACACTACACACTCCACAGCATTGCAATATTGGTTTTCTTGACCTGAAATTACTGGTATGAAGAGATGAGCGAGGAGGTCAGCGCTGGAGGTCGGCTCTTTTGAGAGGAATTTACAAATAGGAAACCACCTTTTTGTAAAACCGGGCAGCTAATTTTCTGCACTGGACACTGCACACATACCCGGAATACTTGATTCAAGGACTTTTGAGACAGAAGTAAAAATCCACTAGCAAAACTGTGAAGAGAGGAGGTTACAGGGTAAACTCAGTCAGAATACAAGTGAAGGTTGAGAACATAGTTGTATTATTACCTTATAATGGTGCTTCTCTCCAAAAAACCCTTTAAAATGAGTGGAGAGCTTTGTGAGTTGAGCTGTGTCAGAGTTTCTACTGTTGTTGGAGGAACTGTATGTAGCTCGTGCTCTCACAGTTTTGAAAAAAAGTATCACAATCACAACTGTACCTGAGTTGCCAGTGCTTTAACCTGCATTTTTCTTACATTTACTCAATAACAGGTGCTTTTATTGCTTACAAATACCTGGAAGTACACGCTGCGATTGAGATTGACTCGCAACAAATCTGACCTGTAATTTAGCCGGCTTGACTCCATTAAGATAGATAAGTTTAATGCCATACTGTGGAACATTCAAGACAAAGCAATAACATAGACAAAGCAGCATTCAGACCTTCCACCAGTAAGTGTACGTAGTGCTTTATGTAGTACTTTTCTGGAAAAGATGCTGGTTTTTCATGTAAATTGCCAGGCACTACAGTAGGAAGACCATAAGTTCCCAAACCCAGACAATTCCAAAAAAAAACCCAACCCACTAAAGACGTGTTGTCATAGTCCAATGAGGTTCATCTGGTCTTCCGTTAATGTATTTTAATAGATTCTTTTCCTAGACCAAGGTTTAGTTTGTTTTCATACCTGACAGTTTTGATTGCTCACTAGACGTCTTCCTCAGAGTCACGTGATGTTGCTGTGACGTGTCCGTTCAGCTGATTTAAACAAATGTTGCCGCCATCTTCTTACCGGTGGAGGCAGGATGAAAGCTCCATCTCCAGTCCGACTTCTTCAGGAAAGTATCCCAGGTGTGCGAGAGTGAAAAAGCCCCCTCGTCCCGATGTACAGTCCCGTGGGCATAGCTCAACCAAGTCACTACAGTCGTCTCCACTGAGGAACAAGCTAATGTGTGTGGCTTTGCAAGTGCAGTGAAGCAGCGGACGCATTCTACCATCTCTAGGAATGGCTACTGGAGAAAAAAGTGCCTGAAAAGTTTTAGCCTTTTTGAGTAATTCGTACAGAACAAAAAAATAGTCAAATCAAGAGAGAGGTGGACAGCTTTAGGAAATCTTTTTTGTACAGGGCTGTAGTCAACTAAAGGCATTCTTGGTTGACTAAAAAGAGGCAAAGGCTCTCAAAACTATTACGCATCTCTATGTATCTGACCCAAACTGTACACACGAGATAAGACTGCACGGGACTTCACGCAAACACAATTTATACAGAAAAAGTACTACAAATGTTTTTATATAAAGACAGATTAAACCTGTGAATCATGAGGTTAATCTGCCTTTTTGCATACAAATACCAAAAAATACAACATTTTTAGATAACTCATTAAAAACTACTACTTAAGAGTAACTGTCTGGACGTAACATCTGATTTAAAATTTGTTAAGTTGTTAAGTTAATGTAAGCCTATATCTGAAGGAGCGAGAAACACAAATGCTCAGATCATTTTATATCGCCAACATAAAGCTTTTGCCACTTGTAGACTTTCTCATAGCGGGAAGAGTAACCAAGAGTACTGTTACTTCAACAAAAATGTTACTCAAGTAGGAGTAAACGTATCCTGCTAGAAAAGTCCAATACCTTTAAAAAGTTACACAAGTAAATGTAACTTCACAAATGCACCACCCGCAGCTTAAACACTTAAAACCTGTGAAGTTCGTCAGGTAATTCAAAGAAGGTGAGCTTTTGTCTAATCAGATTAATAACGTTTTATTAGTATTCATTAAAAACAGCCCAAAGGAGTCCATAATTGCATTTACCTGCCTTTTGGTGGTAGGACATAAAGTGAATGGGGCCCATATGTTTTGGATTTGAGCCTTGGAGCTATGGAGATTTATGAGTGAAGCTTTGAATATTAAAACTGCCTGGAACTTGTTTCACATTTATTTTGTACAGCAATGGTCCCAACGCAGCTTTTATTGACTTGTGCCATGTGCGAGGCATTAAAGGTACTCAGGTAATCAGATCATGGCAATCCCCGTCAGCCTGTGAGGGATGGGTGCACGCAATGGCCATTTTAATAATATGATTAGATTGGTGAGGAAGTCTGTACCTACTTTATTTTCCAAAGCAAAATGGGCATTAATTAAGTAGTTATTAAATCTGAATTTTGAACTATTTATTACTTATGACTTCACTCTGTGTTCATGCTAATGCTAATTAAGGCGTAGTTGTTATAAAGTTCTACCATATTGTTCAATATTTGTGCGACAGATAAAGATTAAACCATTTTAAAGCAGACCTATAATGCAAAATCAACTTTTCAGAGCTTTTAACCATGTTATAGTTGTTTTTCTTTCTCATTTACCCTCTTAAAGTTGTATCTGGTGTGATTTGTGCATGTCTGAGCAATCTTTAATCACTTATTTTCAAGATGCCATATTGCACATACACCCACTGCTCTGTACTTCATTCTCCAGTTTCATTTCCTTAACACTTGTAGGATTTGAAAGTGTTGTTTAGTGATTGTGTTACAAATTAAAAAATCCACTACCAGCTATCCATCGGAGGTGCTGACACTTTAGACCAGAAAACTATGTTAAATGCACCCGTCTGAATTATTGAGTGTATTGACCACTGTGGCCCTCCATGTCGAATATTTTTCAAGATATGGCCCTTGGTGAAAAGAGTTTGGGCTTTAGACATTTAGAGCATCATCTGCTCCTTTTATGCACTGCAGTTTTCTAACGCGGACGTCAGCAGACTTGTTTCTTTTATTAAGTCGTTTTAGCTGAATATTGCAATTTAAAATATGCAAATTATAACATAATGATCGACAGGTGTTGTAGATTATAACTATACAGCAGGTTCAAGCATGATATGTGTTGTTTAAGTAGCTTCAAACCTGGATTAGATATTTACTCATGGACTTAAGACTCAAGGAGTTAAGAAAAAGATAAAGCATTATGGATTTTTTTCCTTAAAATTCGATTAAATTAAATGCTACCTCTTACCACTCCTTAACTCGTTTTAGCTACTTCAGTTTGCCCGTGCCTAAATGCATTGAGCTGCTGTCATATGATCTGCTGATTTAATACTTACCTTTAGATACATTAAAACAAGTTTAACGTACGACTGAGCGTGGACTCTATATTCCTAATGCATTTACAGGTTAAGCGGGGGCGCCTGTTTTTGCCATTGTGTAGCCCTGAAAGCATTGTGATACACTTTATCTAAATGAAAATAGCACAGGTACAAGCCATTACACTGCATCAGATAGGGGATTAAGTTCTCCCAATGCACATAGATGTTTATCATAGGAACCCGAGAGGCGTGCAGTATTTGTATGGTCTAGCTCGGAGTGGCTTTGAGCGACTGTAAAGGGAACGCTCGGATAAAGAGATGGATTTTCAACACGGGAATGAAAAGCACATTCCAGAATTGATATCGAATGATTGCTTTGAGGGAGTAACCAGAGAGCCGATGGTTTACTGCGCTTCAAGCTACGAGGCGAGTCGCACTGGAAACGTGATGCTGGTTTTATTAGTTGTGTAAGATAAGACTGTTGGTAGCTAAATTTAAAATGCGGTGAGTAACTTTGAGAATGATCTCGCTAAGTGCCACGCGATTGGGGGCGTGTTTCGGTTATTTTATTTAAGTAATATTACGTCCATGGGCTCACCAAAGTCAAAAACGTTGGATGAAGTCTTATGGGTAACGGTAAATAGGGATGATTGAGAAATTGATAATGATCAGTTTGGGGATTTTTATTTATTTTAAAAGGTCAAGAGCCAGTCGTCTGTCGGTAAAAGCATGTGGTTTGAAGCAGAGGTTGGACTTTGGAGGATTCGCAGGATTTGGTGCTGATTCGCAGTTTTGCCAAAAGATTGAGATTGAACTGTAGAAAAAATGGCTGATTAGCTTTGTGATATTATGAGACGAAGTATATAAAAAGAGCGGGTAGTACTTTCTAGCACTTTAATTAGCCTTAGAGCATGAACAGACACTTAGCCCCTTACCATTCCAGGTCATTTTGGTGAAATTGCCTTTGTTCTGACCTCTCCAAATTAAAATAATCACCACTATTGAACCCTCAGTATTAAATACACAAGTTTGGGGTCTTTGTAAAGGTAACACCCTATAGTTTTACCCACAGGTGTCAGAATCACTAAGTCTGTCTGATAAGCATTTATACACTTAATTGTTCTCATCCTCACCTACATTTTTTTTTTTTATGAGTAGGTAGGTACAAAAATACACTATATCTCAACAGAAAATATTGTTGACCACTCACATTTCAAATTTGGCAATGTATTTCTTCTATATAGTGAAGATGTTAACTGCAACAAGACCAGCAACAAATAAAGACAAGACCGACTATAAACAGCGCACTAATATTACTTTATTCCAAAATTTACTGCTGTGGTACAATTATGCATTCCTCTCATCCAACATAGCAGATTCAAACTGACAATAGGCAGGCCCACAACACAGAGCTGCAGACTTATCACTGGAACCACAGACGCGGTGCTCACAGTTTGCGGAGCTCAAACATCCCACTCAGTCCACTACACATGAATGCAGCGCTGATTTCTCTCAAACTTCTTCCTTTGTTACTTTATTTTCCGGTCTCTTCAGAAGCCAAGCACAGCGCTGTGGTAACTGTCATTGAAGCTACTATTGAAGTATCTCTGTACAGAAATGGTTTTATGAGAAGCTGTGAATAACGAGACAGAATATTTTTCAAAATGTTTTATATGTATTTTTAAAATTTATTTTTCAAAATGTTTTATATGTATTTTTAAAATTTATTTTTCAAAATGTTTTATATGTATTTTTTAAATTTATTTTTCAAAATGTTTTATATGTATTTTTTATTTATTTATTTATTTTAATCTTGGTCACTACAGAATTGTGCATTTTAAAAGAAGAATAATTTTTACATGCTTGCATTTGTGAAAATTTTAAATCAGCTAAAGCTCACCACAGAATAATTTGCTTCTCCACGATTTTGGGGAAGCGTGACCCGATTTTGAATCATTGTATGCGATTTTGAATCTACTACGCTCCTCATGTGTGGTGTCAGTGCGACTCTGAGCTGCCCAGTGATATAACCATAAAACATCACCACGGCAACAGCCAATAAAACAGAGCACCAGGAGCAGACAGAGTGACGGACACCGAGGCACAAGACACAAACTCAGGAAATAGTGAAAATAATGAGACGACTTCACCTCTTGTAAATTTGTGGAGTAAAACCGTAGCATTCTCATCCGTATTATCCATTAGAATTTGTTCTTTAAGTGGTCCATTAACCCAGTTTGAAACGTTCTTTAAGAAGTAAAATTGCGGGAGTAGATCCTCACGTGTGTCTGTTTACATAAATCCACACATCAGGGTGAGGCGACAGTGGACACGACTACGTCCTGTGTAGTTTATCTCCAGCCTCCTGTGCATTAAAAGCATTTATCTGAACTACTGCACCACATTTCACAAATAATAATAACACAGTTTTGACTTGCATCTAAAGCAGAAGTGCAATGATCTTTTGAAAAAAAAGAGTCGTCAAAGTGAGTCATTTTATTCTAAATAGGAAATAGCTGACGTGAGTGTGCTGGCTTTGTGTTTTAGCCTGTAGTGCGTAATCTCGTCCCTGCAGTCTTTGGACTCGGAGATTTCAAATCTCATACAATTCTTGTGTCTGTGGTGTGTGCTTTTTGTCACACATTTAAAAATAGTTTAAGACTGAAAAATCCTGTGTGGCGTGCTTAATAAATGTTAATTTGACACATCATATATACACTGTATGTCACTTGTTGCCTGTGGACTTCAAACTCTCTATGGTTGAAATGATGCTTGTGTTTTGTGAGGTTGGTCTTGTGACCTTTGCAAAAACAACTGGCAACACTTAAGATGTTATTTATTAACTCTACTACTGAAAGTTGTGAAAAGCACGTATGAACTCCTTGTGGTGAATAATTAGGATGCTCAGAATGCATAAGATAAACGAGGAATAACTTTGGACCTCTGCAAACTGTTTAAAACACACTAGATCTGTTTTTCACATATTTAAGACACATCCATCAGACAAATCCTGTACAGTGCCTCTATTTAATAATGAATTCAAAAATGAATTAACAGTTTATTAAGAATGATCCAGGCTTATTATTTTATTTATTCATTTATTTATTTATTCATTTATTAGGCCCGAGCCTGGGACAACATCCCGGCGAAGGATTCATTAAAACTGCGTCCGGAGCATGGAAAATGGTAAAAAATCAAGTAGTAAACATGCCCCGACATGCCAGTGAGTGGTGTCAAAAATTATAACTCAACGAGCTCTAATGTCACAAA
Organism: Periophthalmus magnuspinnatus; assembly: GCF_009829125.3. Lineage (NCBI taxonomy): Eukaryota > Metazoa > Chordata > Actinopteri > Gobiiformes > Gobiidae > Periophthalmus > Periophthalmus magnuspinnatus. The sequence continues at coordinate 15,814,406 of NC_047146.1, forward strand.
ACACTCCGAGAAAAAATAACAAAAGACGACTCGGTAGCGGCACTTCAAACTTTGATTTTCATGGGGCAAACGGGAGCCCGACTCGGAAAAAAGTAAAAATAAAAATAGTACATGTCGGGACATGACAAAAATGATATTATGGCCCCAAAAAGAGGGATCCTGAGTTGGGGGGTGCCTTCAACCTGACATCCATAGCTCCCAAGCACAGAGGGACGTTCCACAGCTCCTGAAACTCCTCAGCTTGAGTTGAGCTGAGTTCAAGTTCTGCTGAAAAACAAAACGAAGAATTAGCCGATTAGCTTGATGCTATTAGCTAGTTAGCTTAGCTTCTCTCTCCGAGTGCAGAGAGAAAATGGCAGAAAATCAGAATGTAAGGGCTTATATATGCAACTATTAGCAACCATGGAATGTATCTGGTTACCATGACAGTCGTTAGCTTGTTTTGATTTAATTTTAGGTTTGTTGTTATGGTTTTGGTGCTGATGTATTTTTGCCTGTGAGGAAGTCTATAAGCCGAGATGTGTAGTACTCAGTTACATTTTACTTTTTGAACAACCGTATCTTTACTGCTACTTAAGTAATATTTAGTTTGAAGTAACAGTCAACAAGTGACAAAAGCTTTATGTTGACAATATGAAATTATCTGAACATTTGTGTTTCTTGCACCGCTCCTTCAGTATTAGTTTCCTCAAATACTTATTAGTATAAATACTCTTTGCTACTTGACAAATTTCTTGGGTTATTCTTAATCATATTAGTACAATTTGTGGCTAACTCTTCCCAATTTGCACAGACATCAAGGGAGAAGCATTTCACTCACAGTTAGCTAATAACTTCTAGCGTTAAACAGAATATATTTAATATTTAGTACATAAATTAAATGTCTAAATGTAGGTAAAGTATAGTAAAAAGTAAAGTCATCTGACCTGGAACATGCTGAGAGCTGAAGTGGCTGAATTTGAGCCCAGTTGAGTTCAAGTTCTATTGAAAAACAAATTAAGAATTAGCCGATTAGCTTGATGCTATTAGCTAGTTAGCTTAGCTTAGCTTCTGTCTCCGAGTGCAGAGAGAAAATGGCAGAAAATCGGAATGTAAGGGCTTATATATGCAACTATTAGCAACCATGGAATGTATCTGGTTACCATGACAGCCGTTAGCTTGTTTTGATTTAATTTTAGGTTTGTTGTTATGGTTTTGGTGCTGATGTATTTTTGCCTGTGAGGAAGTCTATAAGCCGAGATGTGTAGTACTCAGTTACATTTTACTTTTTGAACAACCGTATCTTTACTGCTACTTAAGTAATATTTAGTTTGAAGTAACAGTCAACAAGTGACAAAAGCTTTATGTTGACAATATGAAATTATCTGAACATTTGTGTTTCTTGCACCGCTCCTTCAGTATTAGTTTCCTCAAATACTTATTAGTATAAATACTCTTTGCTACTTGACAAATTTCTTGGGTTATTCTTAATCATATTAGTACAATTTGTGGCTAACTCTTCCCAATTTGCACAGACATCAAGGGAGAAGCATTTCACTCACAGTTAGCTAATAACTTCTAGCGTTAAACAGAATATATTTAATATTTAGTACATAAATTAAATGTCTAAATGTAGGTAAAGTATAGTAAAAAGTAAAGTCATCTGACCTGGAACATGCTGAGAGCTGAAGTGGCTGAATTTGAGCCCAGTTGAGTTCAAGTTCTATTGAAAAACAAATTAAGAATTAGCCGATTAGCTTGATGCTATTAGCTAGTTAGCTTAGCTTAGCTTCTGTCTCCGAGTGCAGAGAGAAAATGGCAGAAAATCGGAATGTAAGGGCTTATATATGCAACTATTAGCAACCATGGAATGTATCTGGTTACCATGACAGCCGTTAGCTTGTTTTGATTTAATTTTAGGTTTGTTGTTATGGTTTTGGTGCTGATGTATTTTTGCTTGTGAGGAAGTCTATAAGCTGAGATGTGTAGTACTCAGTTACATTTTACTTTTTGAACAACCGTATCTTTACTGCTACTTAAGTAATATTTAGTTTGAAGTAACAGTCAACAAGTGACAAAAGCTTTATGTTGACAATATGAAATGATCTGAACATTTGTGTTATTTGCACCGCTCCTTCAGTATTAGTTTCCCCAAATACTTATTAGTATAAATATTCTTTACTACTTAATAAGATTAAGAATAACCCAAGATATTTGTTAATACAATTTGTGGCCAACTCTACCCAATTTGCACGGACATCAAGGGAGCAACATTTGACTCTCACAGTTAGCTAATAACTACTACCATTAAACAGAAAATATTTAATATTTTGTACATAAATTAAATGTCTAAATGTAGGTAAAGTATAGTAAAAAAGTAAAGTCATCTGACCTGGGACATGCTGAGAGCTGAAGTGGTTGAACTTGAGCCCACTTGAGTTCATGTTCTTTTGAAAAATAAATGAACAATTAGCCGATTAGCTTGATGCTATTAGCTAGTTAGCTTAGCTTAGCTTCTCTCTCCGAGTGCAGAGAGAAAATGGCAGAAAATCAGAATGTAAGGGCTTATATATGCAACTATTAGCAACCATGGAATGTATCTGGTTACCATGACAGTCGTTACCTTGTTTTGATTTAATTTTAGGTTTGTTGTTATGGTTTTACATTGTGAAAACAGCGCTAAACATTGTCAATTCTTGACTCACGTGTGGGTCACTATATAATCTCAGGTACTTCTGCTGGTCTATTTTTGCCTTATGCTCATTATATGCATGGTTTTCTGTATTTATAGCTACAAATATATTTCCTTCTTTATCGTTAACAGGTTTCAAATTGGTTAAAAAAAGAGACACCTGACCCATAACCCACATTGAGTCTAGAGCAGGCCTATCACAATTATTATGATGTTACTTATGTTAAATAAATAGAAGCCTCACCAGCCCTGCACCTATGAGTACAACACATCTCTGCTTATAGAGTTCCTCACAGTGGGAAAAGCCAGTTACATTTTACTTTATTTTTACTCCAACTTAAGTATTATTTAGTTTGAAGTAACAGTCAACAAGTGACAAAAGCTTTATTTTGACAATATGAAATGATCTGAACATTTGTGTTGCTTGCACCGTTAATTCAGTAGTAATTTCCCCAAATACGTATTAGTATAAATATTCTTTACTACTTAGAAGATTAAGAGCAAATTAAGAACAAATTATTAGCAACCATGGAATGTATCTGGTTACCATGACAGCGGTTAGCTTGTTAGGCCCGAGCCTGGGACAACATAACAACATAAAAAAATAGTACATGTCGGGACGTGACAAAATTTATATTATGGCCCCGCCCTAAAATGTACAGGAAGTCGGCCATATTGGATCAAACCCGGGAATGATAAAAGTGCACACCCTCACATTCAGGACATCTCCTCACACAGTTTTCATTACAACCACTTCAAATTTGGCGAAATCCCCCTAACCCTATGTGTTATTAAAGATTATCAATTACATTTTGAATATGACTTTGGGTGTGGTCATGGTAAATTTTCAACAAAATTGCAATTTCAATAAAATATTTATCTTTCACACATTTTTTTTGGGGGGGGAAACACTAATACAGCGTTTATGCACATTTGTAAGCTGAACACAATGATATGCAAATCCTGGCACTATTTCACAAAATGGCTCTCTAGCGCCCTCTTCAAATTTCATTTTCAAAAATTCGTAGAAGACAACCTATTTGTTGTGGACTTATGAAAAAATCCACAGGGGCCTTATTTGTGATGGGGCACAATGTGAGAAAGTCACATCTAGTCACATCTAGTCACATCTCACAAAGTCACATTCTATCTCTTATGGTTTAGGAGAAAAATAATGCGTGGGAAAAAAAAATTCATTATTAGGCCCGAGCCTGGGACAACATCCCCGCGAGAGACTCATTAAAACTGCGTCCGGAGCCCGGAAAAGGGCAAAATTCAAGTACTAAACATGCCCCGACATGGCAGTGAGTGGTATCAAAAATTAGAACTCCACAAGCTCTAATTTTCACTGAAGACCCCGAGAAAAAATAACAAAAGACGACTCGGTAGCACCACCTCAAACTTTCCTTTTCATTGGGCCACTGGGAGCCCAACCCGGAAAAAAGTCAACGTAAAAATCTGAAACTTATATCAAAAAACAGAACATGTCAGGACATGACAAAAATGATATTATGGCCCCACCCTAAAATGTACAGGGAGTCGGCCATATTGGATCAAACCCAGAATTGACAAAAGCACACACCCTCACATTCAGGACATCTCCTTGCACAGTTTTCATCATAAACACTTCAAATTTGGCTAAAACCCACTAAACTAATGTGCAACGAAAGATTATCAATTGTCTTTTAAATATGACTTTGGGTGTGGTCATGGTGAATTTTCAGCAAAATTGCAATTTCTGGAAAATAAAAAAAAAAAAATGTTTACCTTCATATATTTTTTGTTGGGGAAAAGCTAATACTGAACGTAATGATATGCAAATCATATCATTATCTCACAAAATGGCTCTCTAGTGCCCTCTTCAACTTTCATTTTCAAAAATTCATAGAAGACAATGGAGTTGTCGTGGACCTGTGAAAAAATTGACAGGGGCCTTATTTGTGATGAGACACAATGTGAGAAAGTCACATGACTGTAGCTTTTATTGTTTAGGAGAAAAATAATGGGTGGAAAAAAAATTCCTTTGTTATTATTATACTTACCGCTTTGAGGCCATTTTTGACCCCCTGAATGTTAACGAAAAGTCAATTTTATTGTAACCAAAATTCAAGTTTGGCAAAAAATTATTTGATGTTCACAAAAATTATTCTTTCAAAATGATTCAATAGCTCCACCTCAAAAATTAAAATACATTACGGCAATGAGAGACCTTTTTCATCATAGACAAATGAAATTTGGTACAAACATAGAACATGTCAAGACAAATAAAAAATTATATTATGACCCCACCCTAAACCCTACAGGAAGTCGGCCATTGTGGACGGAACCCCATTTTTTCAAAATTTTACTTTTCACATTTGACTTTTTTGTGCCTTGGATTTTCATTCAAGAAACTTGCAAATTGGTCAAAATGAAGCAGATCCATGTGGTATTATAGGTCACTCTCCTGAATTTAAGTAATAAAATGTGGGTGTGGCCAGCCTGCAAAGAAAAAAGACGTTTTTTGAAGTTTTAAATGGCCCGTAACTCAGACATGCAGTGTCCTATTTCCCGGCATTTATATACGTTTTGTTCAAAATCTTGTTCTTAATATAATGATATAAATTTTCATAGGTCATATATTGCTCCACAGCGCCCCCATGAACTTTTGAATTGGACCAAAAAATGATTTTGTCATTTGAAATTCGGCAAAGACATCTGGCTTGACAAACTGAACAAAAAAGCCAACGAGAACATACCTCTGTCTGCAACCATGTTACCGTGGTAACATAATAAATGTGTTATTGAAATACATAGGTTCAGAGTACTGGACTGTTGTAGACTAAATAGATGCTCTACACTATTCCAACTATGGCCTGAATTTCAAGGTTGGTGAAAAATGTTGTATTTTCATGTGCAAAAAAAATTAATCTTTCAATAGCGCCACCTCAAAAATCAAAATACATTACACCTTTTTCATCATAAAAAATGAAATTTGGTACATTCATAGCACATGTCAAGACAAATAAAAAAATATATTATGTATATATATATATATATATATATATATATATATATATATATATATTAGTATATTATGACCCTAACCCCTACAGGAAGTTGGCCATTGTGGGCGGAACCCAATTTTTTCAAAATTTTACCTCTCACATTTGGATTTTTTACGCCGTGAATTTTCATTCAAGAAACTTGCAAAATGGTCCCTATAAACTAGACCCATGTGGGATTATAGGCTACTCTCTTTTGCTGAGTCATAAAATGTGGGTGTGGCCAACATGTAAAGAAAAATGGCGTTTTTTGAAGTATTTAATTGAGCGTATCTCAAACACGCAATGTCCTATTGCCCAGCATTAATATACATTTTGGTCACAATGATCATCTGAATGGAATAATATAAAATTTACATAACTGAGCTAATGCATTGCTCCACAGTGCCCCATTGAAATTTTGAATGGGATCCAAAAAAAATTACTTTGTCAAAACCATTTGAAATTTGGCATGGACATCCGTATTCCCATACTGAACAAAAAGCCAATGAGAACATACCTCTATTTGTAAGTGTGTTACCATGGCAACGCCTGACATTTGTCATTTGAAATATATGGGTTTTGGTTAATTGGGATGAAAAATAATTACTTTGTCAAAGACCAATAAAATAGGGTACACATATTCCGCTCATCAAACTGAACAAAAAAGCCAATGAAGACATACCTCTATTTCCAACCGTGCAGGTGTGACAATGTCATAAATGGTCTCATTGGAATGAATGGAGTAGTATTACTGAGACGCTGATTTTTGGGGGGAGGGGCGATGTAAGCGGGAACGAAACACAGGATCTTTGTGGGGGCATTTAGCCCGCGGTCGCAAAGGGGTGCCGTGGGCCTTTATCACTGCTTGCAGTTTTAATTCATTATTATTATTATTATTATTATTGTTATGTATTTATTTTTATTTATTTATTTTCTTCTTTTATTTCTTCCCATCTATATTCTCTATACCTTCCTTTCTCACTTATGAATGACTAGTACTAGCCCTCTCCTGTTCCACCTTCACTTTACCTCTTTCCAAAATCACGGACACACAGGTGAACACACACACACCACAGACTTGTCACATACAATTGTAAATAGCTGTTACGTTCACAAACCATGTTATGACTTGGTATGTCTTGGTATATTTTGTATGTCTTATCACCACTTGTCACTATTGTATATGTATGGTCACTATGTATGTATGTTTTGCATTAAATAAATAAAAAAAAAAACCAAAAAAACCCCAAGAATGATCCAGGCTTAATAACTGCTTAATAACTCCTTACCCTAATCCAGTAATTAAGCAGAAGTGATATTCAACATATTTATTCTTGCATAAATCAGCGCAATTCAACCATCTGTCCCCATTCCAGCATGCCTATTATTCACTGTTGTTTTGGTTTGCTAAAAGTGAATGCATTTTTAGACCAGAGTCAATAAGGTCACAGTATGTCTGGCAGCCATTATAAAAATGACCATGAGATATTTGTGCAGACATTTGGAAGGCACATGGATTTTAATGACATTGCTGACCCTGAACGGAGCCGTATCTAGCCAAAACCAGTCGAAACACATGCACTGTGGACTCCCAAAACTAAATCTTAAAGGTGCGCTATGTAACTGTTCTGATGAGGGGTCCGCCACCTATTTGTATCTATGGAGATTTTATTGCATTGTTTTGTTTATTATCATGTTCCTCAATATTGCATTAAACGTAAAGGTCCCAAATGAGATAAAATTGACGATTGTGAATTTTTTGCCATGTTATAAAGCTGTTACTTCCTCAAAAACAGACCTGGAGCTGTGTTTTGTTTCATTCGCACATGTTTAAGTAATTCTGTTTTATTAGTGTGTATATCTCCAAAGCTCAAAATGCTCTGTTCCACCTTGTGATGTCATGAAGTGGTAGTTTTCCAGTTAAAAGCTATTTTTTACCTTTTGTTCTATAGAGATTGGCAATTCCAGTGCTGAAATTATCCAAATTATTCTAGTGAAGGCGTATGGAGCTTAAAAACACAGTGGAGCACTTCCTGTATTACGACATGACATCACAAGGTGGAACACAGTGTTTCAGATTGAGAGAAGAGCCTAAATGTGCAGGATTTGTGTGTTAAACGTGAATGAAACAAAACAAAACTCCACGTATGTTTTTGAGGAGGAAACAACATTTTAACATAATAAAATATTTACTCATCGTAGTTGGCCCAGAAAGTCTCATAAACACTCGTCTTATTACATCAATTTAAATCCCCAACCAGGATATCGACTGCACCAATATTTGAACGCCGATTTCAGAAGATAACATTATTTTGAGTTCTAAAACATGAAATGCCAAAGCAAAGACATTCAAGAGAATATTCATGCAAAATAACACGTAATATTTGTTCTTTAAATTTTCATAAAGGGCAAGTTGCAAATTGCTCCATTTTCCATGATTTTTTATTCACGTCAAATATCGTCGCACGCTAACGTTTCATCATTCAAAAGGCTTCTAATTACCAAATTGCTCTCGTCTTGGCGTAAACAAAATTTGGCCTCCACTCTCCACGGCTGACATTGTAAAAAGCCTGGATGTTGTTGGCATGGTTACTCTCGTCTTATCAGAGATCGTATGATTAGTCACGTCTTCCATTTAGCTTTGGGATTGGCTCTCTTTCCGTTGCCTCGTGCAGGATGTTTTTGGGCTGGGCCGACTTGATAAGGGCAACACGTCCCCGAAATAAAAAAGAAAAAGTGCTGTGTCATTTGCCATCTGTTCCAAAGAGGCCACAGTGATTGACCTCACAGCCTGCATACTTCATGAAAAAGTGGAAATCTTGACTGGGACTGTAGCGGTGATGTAGAGAAGCAAATGAGTGATTGTTAAAGCAACACCGCGTAACATTCTGGAAGTGGCATGTCACCCGTATGATTCAATTAAAATACAGAGTTAAAACCATACTTCGGGACATTCTTCATGGAGATAGGTAAGTTTTACGCCATCGTGTGGAATATTATAGCCAAAGAAGTTAGGTTTGTGCCATAGACTGTATATACAAATGGACATAGCTAACATGCTAGCCACTATGTTCCAAATAGGACGTGAGCATTCGCGCGCTTCAGGCTCCATCAGCACTGGCTCCAATTCACTTTATATTGAAAAACTGTCGTCGTTTCTATAACTGCAGATATCAGGCTTGTCATTTTGGTGTTAAAATGTTCATATTAACCCGCTTTACATGATCCAGGTGTTTTTGTGTCCGCAAATCAATATATGAACATTAATAACAAACAAATCAGGTGCCTCTTTTCCCCGAGGTCGCACCTGCTAGCGTTAGAAACAGGTTAAATTGACAGCGTTGCTAAGCGTGATAAACCAGTGGTACAGACCTTCATCAGCCTCGCTCAAGATCGACTTTTTGGTTGCTATGATATTTGTAGTCAGAATTTCAGATATGAAACTCAGCTCCAAATTCGCGAATATAACTGCTAGCCTCGACGAGCTTCATTTGACTGAGCCGAACTCTATGGGTAACGTCACATTCACTTAGTCTATGGTTTGTTTGTACTTTTTTTGATTTTGGCTAAAAAGTACATCCAGGAACTTTAATGAATTCTGTTGAATATAGCAATGGGTCTAGAGCAGGGATGTCCAAACTTTTTTCATTACGGGCCACATATAAAAACACAGAGAAAGCTGAGGGCCGATTGAGGGCCATAGACTGGTCACCAATACAGTGAATACTTCAAATCTGTGTTATTATTACAAGTTAGACTGAACCACTAGACCTTTATTCACACTTACATCCTCAGTGAACACATTAAATATTTGATATGAGCTTGTTAAAGTAGATTTTCAGAAACATGCAGTAAAAAGTACTGTTTAGAGTAATATGGGCCAATTCACCTAGAAGCATTTGGACCCCGAACCTGGTCTAGTGGTAGAGCAATCATCCGATCTCTGGAAGATTGATGGTTCAGTACAGATTTATTGTTTAAGCAGGTCTTAAAGTCAAAATAAGGCTCTCTGCATCTAATTATAAAAGTTTGTGTGATTCAGGAAGTGCACTATACACATGCTAATAGTTGTTTGCATTACTGTTAAGCCAAAACTCAACTTTGCCCTCTGAAAGTTCTGAAAAGCCCTTATAAACTCATAGTCGTGAATCACTTTTTTAAGACAATTAAAATCAGGTGCGGTGCATTTTTAAGTATGACACAATATCTGTTCATCTGTTTACTATGCGTCACACTAAATTACAACCACTACAACCGCTCCTT